>NW_026889785.1:8282500-8342500 GCF_033153115.1 Saccostrea echinata
GGAAAAATGTTCATCTTAACATTCGTTAAATATATATTATAAAACTTTGATCATGTGTTCAAAATAATGGGCCATAAAGGGCCAGAATGCCAAATCTTTGACACCTCGAACAAGGGGAAATATTTTGATCAGTAATATTGAACAAAAGATGCTCAGAATAATGTTATAAACAATATGCATCCTTTCACTTTTTATAGACGAATATCTCAGTCAAGATCTTGACTTATCTCATCCAAAATCAGACGGAAGACCCACTCGTTGCTCGCAACGAGAACCATCTAGTTATTATTATTTTTATTCTTTTTTCTTCTTACAAAATTTGTGCAGACGATTTCTCGGAGATGGCTCGTTCGATTTTATTCAAATTTTCGTGAAAGATGCGTTGATATCTGAAGTTAATTCCGGCAATTCCGTTTAGGGATATTTACTTCCGGTTGGAAGTTATCGCCCTTTTATCAAAATTTAGAGGACCTCCTTGTCTGTGATGGAACTCAAAAACGGCTTAAGCTAAAGCGCTGAAATTTTTAGTGATGATAGAGGACATGTTGCCATTATGCACCTGGGTTTAGATATTTTCCGGAAGTGCCTAGTATGGAAGCTCGGTAGGGGTCGAAATTTAGGACACGAATCATGAGTGAATTTTTGAGACATTTTGTTTTATATCTTCTAAAGTATAATTATTTTGCTAAAACATACTGAACAATATTTGTGCAGAATGACAAGATCTTAAATATGATATCAATAAAAAAGGGCTGTCTTATCGTATAAGGGGCCGAAAGGGGCCAAAAGTATTAAATCAATAACTCTTTAACGATCAATATTTTGGTATACATTACTGAAGGAAAAATGTTTAGCTTAACAATTTACAACTACATATTATAATATTTATGTCATATGTTACATAATTAGGGGCCATAAGGGGCCAGAATGCTTAATCTTTGACGCTTTATATCTCGAAAAGGGGAAACATTTTGAAAAGCAATATTGAACAAAAGTTGTTTAGAATAATGTTCTCAACAATGTGCATCCTTTTAATTTTTCCAAAACAGCCCCTATAAGGACTTAAAGGGACGACCCCTAAATATTTCAAGTCTACATATCTCGAAAACGAAACGAAACTTCTGAATAGTTGTTGAACAAAAAGTCTTCAGAATTACAAGACCTTTCATGTGATATCAAGAAAAAGGGGCTGACCCCTCAAATGAGGGGCTCAGAGGGGCCAAAAGTCTTTCATCTTTAACTCCTTAACGTTAAATATTTTGATATTAATTATTGAAGCAAAAATGTTCATCTTCACAATCTGCAACTATATATCTTGAAATATTCATCAAATATTACGTAATTAGGGGCCATAAGGGGCCAGAATGCTTAATCTTTGACGCTTTATATCTCGAAAAGGGGAAATATTTTGAAAAGCAATATTGAACAAAAGTTGTTTAGAATGATGTTCTCAACAATGTGCATCCTTTGAATTTTTCCTAAACAGCCCCTATAAGGACTTAAAGGGACTGCCCCTAAATATTTCAAATCCACATATCTCGAAAACGAAACGAAACTTCTGAATAGTTGTTGAACAAAAAGTCTTCAGAATTACAAGACCTTTCATGTGATATCAAGAAAAAGGGGCTGACCCCTCAAATAAGGGGCTCAGAGGGGCCAAAAGTCTTTCATCTATAACTCCTTAACGTTAAATATTTTGATATTAATTATTGAAGCAAAAATGTTCATCTTTACAATCTGCAACTATATATCTTAAAGTTTTCATCAAATATTACGTAATTAGGGGCCATAAGGGGCCAGAATGCATAATCTTTGACGCTTTATATCTCGAAAAGGGGAAATATTTTGAAAAGCTATATTGAACAAAAGTTGTTTAGAATGATGTTCTCAACAATGTGCATTCTTTGAATTTTTCCTAAACAGACCCTATAAAGACTTAAAGGGACGGCCCCTAAATATTTCAAGTCTACATATCTCGAAAACGAAACGAAACTTCTGAATGGTTGTTGAAGAAAAAGTCTTCAGAATTACAAGACCTTTCATGTGATATCAAGAAAAAGGGGCTGACCCCTCAAATGAGGGGCTCAGAGGGGCCAAAAGTCTTTTATCTATAACTCTTTTACAGTAATGTTCATCTTCACGATCTGCTACTATAAATATTTTAAAATATTCATCAAACATTGCGTTTTTAGGTGTCATAATGATCAAAATTTTGTTAAACATAACTGAAGCAAATTATACGTTTTCACTATTTATATATTTATGAACGAAAATCTCAGTCAAATTCGTATCTCATCTTATCAAAAATCGGACGGAAGACCCACTCGTTGCTCGCAACGAGATCGCATCTAGTTATTATTCTTTTTTTTCCTTACCGATTTTGTGCAGAGGATTTCTCGTCGATTTCTCGATCGATTTGCTTCAAATTCTCAGGGATAATGCGCTGGTATCTGAAGTTTATAACACCGCTTCAGCTTTTGAAAAATCACTTCCGGTCAGAAGTTATCGCCCTTTGATCGATTTTTACATAGATCTCGTGTCTGCACAAAAACTTTAGAACGACAAATGATAGAGTGTTGAAACTTTCAGTGGTGATAGAGGACATATTCTAGATGTGCACCTTGGTTTTCAAATTTTCCGGAAGTGCGAAGTATGGAAGCTCGGTAGGGGTCGAAATTTAGGACGTGATTTATGAGTGAATTTTAGAGACATTTCTTATAATAACATTTTAAATAGAAGCATTTTGTTAAAACATATTGAACAAAAAGTCTTCAAAATCACAAGAACTTTCATTTGATATCAAGAAAAAGGGGCTGACCCCTAAAATTAGGGGCTCAGAAGGGCCAAAAGTCTTTTATCTATAACTCTTGAATGATGAATATTTTGTTATAAGTTATTGAAGCAAAAATGTTCATCTTAACATTCTGCAACTATATATTATAAAATTTTGATCATATGTTACTTAATAAGGGGCCAGAAGGGGCCAGAATGCTAAATCTTTGACACATTATATCTCGAAAAGGGGAAATATTTTGATAAGCAATATTGAACAAAAGATGTCCAAAATAATGTTCTTAACATGATGCAACCTTTCATTTTTTGCTAAACGTCCCCATTAAGGAGTTGAAGGACCGGCCCCTAAATACTTCTTTTGTAAATATCTCAGAAACGAAAAAGAATTTCTGACTAGTTGTTGAACAAAAAGTGTTCAAAATCATGAGAGCTTTAAAGTGATATGAAGAAAAAGGGGCTGGACCCTCACAACAGGGGCTGAGAAGGGCCGAAAGTCTTTAATCAATAACTCTTTAACGATCAATATTTTGTAATGCATTACTGAAGCAAAAATATTTATCTCAACAATTTACAACTATATATTATGATATTCACATCATATGTTACATAATTAGGGTCCATAAGGGGCCAGAATGCTTAATCTTTGACGCTTTATATCTCAAAAGTGGGAAATATTTTGATAAGCAATATTGAACAAAAGATGTCCAAAATAATGTTCTAAACAAGATGCAACCTTTCATTTTTTGCTAAACGTCCCCATTAAGGAGTTGAAGGGCCGGCCCCTAAATACTTCTTTTGTAAATATCTCAGAAACGAAAAAGAATTTCTGACTATTTGTTGAACAAAAAGTGTTTAAAATCATGAGAGCTTTAAAGTGATATGAAGATAAAGGGGCTGGACCCTCACAACAGGGGCTGAGAAGGGCCGAAAGTCTTTAATCAATAACTCTTTAACGATCAATATTTTGTAATGCATTACTGAAGCAAAAATGTTTATCTCAACAATTTACAACTATATATTATGATATTCTCATCATATGTTACATAATTAGGGTCCATAAGGGGCCAGAATGCTAAATCTTTGACGCTTCAATCTCAAAAGTGGGAAATATTTTGATAAGCAATATTGAACAAAAGATGTTCAAAATAATGTTCTAAACAGGATGCAACCTTTAATTTTTTGCTAAACGTCCCCATTAAGGAGTTGAAGGGCCGACCCTTAATATTTCTTTTGCATATATCCCGAAAACAAAAAAGAATTTCTGAATAGTTGTTGGACACAAAGTATTCAAAATCATGAGAGCTTTAAGATGATATCAGGAAAAAGGGGCTGACCTCTCACATTAGGGGCCAAGAAGGGCCGAAAGTCTTTAATCTATAACCCTTTAATGATCAATATTTTGTTAAACATTATTAAAGCAAAATTGTTCGTCTTAACAATTTAATATCATTATATTCGAACGAATATCTCAGTCAAATTCTTATCTCATCTAATCAAAAATCGGACGGAAGACCCATTCGTTGCTCGCAACGAGATCTCATCTAGTTCTTAATATAGTCCGGAAGTGTCCGACCGGCGCCTAAAACGTAATTTGTTCTCGTAACCACCCATCTGACATTGGTTACAACGTAGACAGACCATTTTGAATCAGGTCGCGCTTGAAGGGCTGTTTGTAAAATATCTAAAGTTCGCAAGCGCAAAATAACGAATCAACATCTTGTCTTGAAATTTGAAAAGGTTCTAATAAAGCAGTTTCGTTTCCTGAGGCGTAAAACTATCGCAACTCCCCTTCAGCATTTCCTTATACGATACCCATAGAAAAATTTATTTTAAAAATATGATGCTCGTTTTGATTTATCGTTCTTAACTGTTCTTCAAGATCCTCGTAGGATAAATGTAAATTTTCCAAAGCAAAATTATATTCTTTTTGAATGGTACCTTCTTAGTGACCTCCTTTGATAATCCTATCATATTGTTTCAAAATTATCTAAAACAGGGTCGTCAGTCTTTGGTTAGGGAGAGAAGGACCAGAATCCTCTTCATGTGTCGTGGCAGACGACGTCGACGGTCTATCATGTGAACCTTACTAGTGTACCCCCTACCGTTATCTAATCTATTTCTATGTAATTCAGGGGTTTGACTTTTTGTATTACCCGATGCTAAAAAGAAGGGAAAAAGTAAAATTCATTTTTTTTTCGTATTCGATGGTAGTGCAATAATTAGCTATAATATAGTAGTGAAAACTAGTAGTGTACCTTACTTTTCTCCCCTGTTTTCTATTTGGTGTCCAATGCCTTTCCTTTTGCTTTGTTTTTCTTGGAATTTCCTTTCTTTAAAAGAGAGAGAGAGATGGTGTGTGTAAAAAATATATATATATTTGATACAGGGAAAATGTTTATTTTTAGGATGAGATATAAAATGAACATACCGAATTTGAGGGTTCCTCGGACAGCGTTGCATTCTGATCCGTTAAGGAAACACTGTTCGTCGAATCAGTTTCATTTGAATCCTGCTGGGAATAAAAACAATGATATATCTTACATTACATTTAAAATTCGCGAAGGAAAAATATTTTTATAAATCATACGTACTTGTACTGTATCAAGGTCATTCGAGGAGCTTTTCGTTGAGGTTCCTGGTCCGTTTTGTGTTAACATGAAGGATTCCTTGATAAAATAATTCTTTATATGAGAAATTATTTTTTTTATTTTAAATTAAAAGTTCTAGATGAAAATTTATCATGCTGATTTTGTCCCCTTAAAACAGCATACAAAAAATAAAAGTTTCAAAATTTGTTTCCTTTAAGAGTCCCAAAAAAAATTCGTCTACTTCATTTTTGAACGTTCTCTGTAATCTTTCCTTTTTATACGAGCCATTTTTTAAAACCCTAATTATAAAAAAAAGCTTACATACCGGCGTTGAGTAGTTTGAAGACTCGGATCTATTTTTTTCATTTTGTCCCTCTTTTGTGGGTGATGACTTCTTAAGGTAGTATGAGTGTGAGATCAAAGTAATGGAAAACAAATGATTTTGGCATCAATGGATACACATATGTATTAAGGATGTTTGATTATAAAATAAATTAAAAGAGTGTCGCCGTTTGCCATCTAGGGGTTGTCAAACTAAGGGAGGTAACTCTGTGTAATTTTTGCCTTAAAAATATAGTCCGTATATCAATTTAAATAATTAAGTCAAAGATGACGTAAAATTTTAAAATATTTATTTTTAGTAAACATGAAACATCTGTTCTAACATTTAAAAGAATAAAAAAAATTATAACAAATTATACACTTTACTCGCAGCGCCACCTATGATGTCTAATTTTTAACAGCAAAATACATAAATTGTGGATCTTAATCAAATTGTAAAGCACAGACAGAGTAATGGAAATAGAAAAAGCAACTTATTTTCATAAAATATAATAACAATCAATCAGTGTGTCCAAATTTCAGAAAAAAGAGTGGAGCCATTTTGAAAATATTCAGCCCGAATTTCCTCTGAACAGCTTTTCTCAGCAAAATTTTCACGTTTACGACTGCTCTAAATTTGTCTTCAATTACAATTCAATGAAAAAAATTAAATGGAAGATGAACTTGGTACAATATTTCATGAACTATATATTACCTGAACAACTTTCATGTGTAACATTTTAAAAATGTTAAGGTTTCTTAATGTCCTCACAAAACCACCTATATCGTCCACTGACTCACAATGAAATATGGAAAATGTGAATCGTTATCACATATTTAACAACATACAGAATAATGGAAATTAAAAAAGCATATTATTTTTATGAAATATAACAATAACCAATCAATGTGTCCAAATTTCAGTAAAAAAAAAGTGGAGCCATTTTGAAAATATTCAGCCCAAATTTCCTCTGAACAGCTTTTCTCTGCAAAATTTTCATGTTTACGATTTACAGTTAAATGATTCCATTTACATTTCCAGATTATACATATATGTATTGAAAATGACCAGTCAGCAAGGGCCCCGCGAGGGGTAGAAATATAAGGGTGCAGCTAAAAGAATGAGAATTTTAAATGACTACAAATATTTAAAATATATGAAGAAGACTATGCAATAACAACTGTATTTATAAAATTTCAAGATAATTCCTAAATATCCAGCAACCTGTAAAGAGTATCCCTGTATTTACATAAGGCAGTAAAAAACATCACATCTATAATAACTCGATTAAATGTATATTTAAACAAGAATACAGCATGTGTTTTCAAATATCACCCAGGCTTGACCTTAACTTCAAAACAAACATCAGTTGCAGACAAAAGTTAATTTATCTTAAAGTGACAACTAAAGATAAGCCTGGAAAATCTTCTGCCCCAGATAATTAATCCCAAGGGATTAATTGTACTGCTCTCTTTTCCTTTTCTTCCAAGTTTACAATCAGAACTCTTTCAGTAATGAAAGAACGAGATTATTATTGGACTACCCATTATAATTAATAGATTTCTTGAATTTACATATGACAGACAAAAAAATGAATAAATAAATAAAATAAATAAATAAAAACAACCAAAAAAAAAAAAAAAAAACATATCATTATGTTTATCTTGTTTTTAGCATTCAATAAAATCATAACTCATTGTATATTTTACCAAAATAAAGTATGAACATTATTTATATCCACGTTTCAGAGAACGTAAACATCATTCATAATTGACCTTAACTTCAAAACAAATTTCATTTGCAGACACAGGTGTTAATTAATCTCAATTTGACAGAAACAGATAATGCTTTTGATTTTCTTCAAGAGGAAAGTTAATTAATCCCATGGGACTAGTTGCAGCTTTCATAGTTTACATTAGGAACATTCTCAGCAGTTATCTCTCTTTACCCTGGCATTCATTCTAATGTAAAGTTAAGGAATCTACCCCACCACCCCAGCTCCAAATTGGATGACATAAAGAACCAAACTTAGCATCAAAATATGTCTTACTGCCTCTTCAACCAACATACCAATTTTGAACTTAATTGGTCAACTACAAAAAAAGTTATTAGATAAAAAAACAGAAAATTTGTGGACGGAAGAATGACAGACAGACAGACAGACAGAGTGATTACTATAGGGCACCCGCAAATCCTTGCGGGGCGCTAATGAACATGGAACAAATTGTATGAAATATACATTATACCTAAAATTTCATTTTAAGCAATGTAACAATTATTTCATGTTGTATGATGAGCTTAGGCAGCATTAACTTTTTTCGAATATATTTCACGGCAAAATAGAACAAGTGTGAGTCAAAACCAAGTTTGACAACAGAGTAATGGAAACATTCAAAATAATTCATGTCAGCAATTTCACATATGATACGTATCCCAAGCTACAAACCAAACTGGGTTAAAGAGGCTAACAATTTAACAACTGCGCCAATTATGTAACATATTTGACAGACCACATTCCAATGAAAAGTGAAACAGTTCCGTAGCTCAGTTGGTAGAACGTCAGCTCAGTAAGTGAGAGGCCTGGTTCGATCCCTGGAACGTGACGTACATAAGGCATGTATTAGGTAGCAACTGTTCCTTCTGCAGACACTCAGCAGTTGTGGGGTTTGGATGAGATCATTATCCTCGAACATCTACATTATTAAAATAGGTCATGTGTCACAGTATATATGCTGGCTCAAAGAAGAATTCGTAGAATATTTCACTCTAATGGAGATATGGATAAATATAAACAAAACAAAAATACCTTTAAAATGACCGAGAGATCGTACGTTTGAATTGTTGTTGAAAGCACCAACTGAAAAGGGAGACCACACTTCTGGCAGGCTCGTAAGACAATTCTCCGACCCTCTGTCCATCCAATGCTTTTGCATGAGCTGGTACAATCTCTTCATGATCCACAACTTGAAAACTGGGAGTGCCACACCCTTCATCTGTTGAATATATATTTAAAAAAAAAACTTGAAAGTACTTTTTAAGATTTAAGATATTTTTTCCAATGTAATTTGTATAGAAAACAAAAATTGTATGCATTCCATTAGCTTACGATTTGAAACTTAACTGATACTGACACAGAGGTGGTTATTTATTTTCAAACTTGTATGTACAATTATCTGTAATGAATTTAATACAATGTATATAAATATTCTTGCCGTTTGACCCAAAGTATACTGATATGACCTCGAATGTGATCCTGACTTTCACTATGAATTGATTTTGAATTTTTTTGACTTTCCATTCAAACTTTCCATGGAAATTATCAATAAATCACAAGAAATCGTGTTGTCAAATGATCTTGAAATAAAACCCCTCAACTTAAAAAAAAATGTTAACTTTATGCAGACCAACATTTTTTTTCCACACCACAACCCTAACATTACTTTTTTCATATGTACATTTGTATCCCTTATCAATCCTCACAGTGTATATAAATAAAGGTAAAGGAATTAATCTGAAATAAAATAACAGTATTAAAGTCCTTTTGCAATACAAGTTTAATTTTGATGGTCAATTAAAGTTTAACATTTGACGAAGACAAATTGGAAGTTCATGTCTAGCTGTCTTTACAAAGTACACTTCAAATTCAAACTTTTAATGACTGTAAAACTAACATGTTAAAATATAGTTGTCTTTGTATTTTTTTAATTGTTATTTAAGATGTGCTATCTCATTAATGTTTATTTCATTGTTGGTCAGTTTTAATTCAAAACAGTTAAAAATAATCTGTGGTGACTGAAATTCCCAACTTTGTCACAGAATTATAAGAAAAACCGCCTGCCCAATACGTATTGGAAATTATTTTTTCCGATACGATACATTCCAGAATATCGATACGTATTGATTAATCAATATATTAACACAGCCCTAAAGACTACTGTATGGTCCAATAATGCCCCCTTTTTCTCAAAAATTAATGTCTAGAAAAAGTTGTGGTTTTCTTGTAAAATTAACACTAATTGTTTTATCAGCACTGAAGTTTACAACCCAAGAACTTGACCATTTTCTTATTTTTTTTTTTAAGATTGGTTGTAAGTAATGTAAGAGGTAATGTAGGAGTAATAATGTCAGCATCTACTATAACAAACAATGATGTATCATTCGCATATAAACGGATACCATTATGTAAACCTTCTGTAATATCATTAATGTATAATAATTATAAAAATGGGCTTAATGTATATAATAAGAATAAATATGGTCAGTATAGTTTTTTAATTGTTTTTAAAGGTTGTCATGCCTAAACGAAAGAGATGTCCAGTATGCCATGAAGACTTTCCTCAAAGAAGCTTTTATCGTCACTATGCCAGCTTCTTTGACTATGATACTAATTCTTGGTTGGATCATGGTCCAGAGGCAGACAGAACAACTGCTAGAGAGGAATCAGAAAAGAGATTCAAGAACCTTCTTGCAGATGTTGCAAAAGTTACAGATCTCACTGGTTAGTGGTAAAGTATTTCATCAAAATAATATCTGTTGAACTTTAATATATATTCAACACTCCATCTTAAATACCAGGCTATGTCAAAGTGATTTGGAAGTCCTAACCACTAATTCTTCTAGTAATGTAACTTGATATCTCAAAGTTGTTTCTTGGTCCTAACAAGTTTGAGAAAACAAGGTTTGACTGCACTTACATGAAAGAAAAAAATACCTACGAATACCGGGTTAGCCAGTTAAAAAAATATGGGAATTAGATCTCGTATTAAGCTTTTAGCTTGAATTGTGTTATGACAATAATAATGTGTAATTTAATTTTCTATAATTGTTTTAGATGTAGAAGAAGAAAACTGTTGTAGTGACCATGGTGACATTAACATCCCAACCAGTTGTCCAACAGATGGTGCTGCAGAGGAAAGTGATCAGGTATAAAAACAATTTTATTTTCCAAGTAAGCTATACAAACTAACACTATGCAATTCATTTTAATTAATATTGAATTCTAAGTTCATTATTTTATAACGGGTTTGAAGGGGGATGGTAAACGATGATTTCCATTGAAATCAGCTTTAAAACACCATCAGATTTTAAAATTTTCCTACATATGGATAAATATCTCCTAGATCTTTCTTTATGTTTGACTCATGTTAAATTAAACATATATGTTTGATAAAATACAATGTTTTATTTGTCATGTCTGTCTATCTGTATGCCAGTTAGCTTTTTTGTGTCTGGGTTAATACTTTATTACTATTAAGCTTAAAATTATCACACTTTGTCAGGGGATACATCTTGGGTAGAAGGTGTGCCACACATTAAAAGTGGGTCAATGTGACCTTTAATTCAGATGCTATGGTCATATATTGAGAAATCCTGTCCGAATCCTAGCTAGAAAACTATTAGACCTAAAATCATCAAACTTAGCTAATTAATGTACCTTAAGTAGAAGGTGTGTCGCTCCTTAATTAAAGGTCACTGTGACCTTTGATAAGTGAATTTTTTTTTAATTTCACAATCCCAAAAGATGTAAGAGTATTGCAATAATCTTATTAAAAATTGACTTGGAGGAAGGTGGCAGAACAATACTATCGTTATCAGTTCTTTTTACATTGCTTTGCACACCTTGAATTACTTAATATAATGCTTATTTTGTAATTGTAGTCTTCCGAAACTGAAGACAATGATGATGCAGATGATGATGATGAGCCAGAAGACTGGGACATCCCTGCTGATTGTCTGGATGATGATCTTGGAATTGATGTACAACCTTCCCCTCTTAAGACCATCAACAGTTTGTTGTTTTGTGTAGTATATGCAATTCTATATTTGCAAGCTGTACATCATATTAGCGACAATGGAATTGAGTATTTGTTACGGTTTTTGTTCAAGATTTTTCTGATTTTTGGAACCAATGTTAATAACCAACTGTTATCCGAGTTTTGTATTGGCTTTCCACCGAGTCTGTACCTTGCAAGGAAATTTTTGAAATTAGATAGAGACGACTTTAAAAGATATACCGTTTGTTCATCGTGTCATACTCTGTATGAAATTTTTGACTGTGTTTTTGAAAGAAATGGTGTCAGGTATGGAAAACAATGTCAGACAGAATTAAAAGTTCGTGGAAAATTTGTTAAATGTAATACACCTTTAGTGAAACAAGTGATTTGTAAGGGCAATGTTCGAAAATTTTATCCAATCAAAGTCTATTATTACAACAGCCTTATTTCGGGGATTGAAAGAGTTTTGAAAAGAAAGGAAATTAAAGAAGTTTGGCAACACTGGCGGGATTGGGAAACTGAAACGGAACTTTTGAGGGATGTTTATGATGGTAGGGTTTGGAAAAATTTCATGTCTTTTAATGGGGTCCCCTTTTTGTCTGAATTACAAAATATTGGCTTAATGATGAACATTGACTGGTTTCAGCCTTTCAAAAACCGTAATGATTATTCAGTAGGTGTTATTTTGTTTTGCTTAATTTACCACGGGACATCAGGTTTAAATCAGAGAATGTCATAGTAGCAGGTTTAATTCCAGCATTCAAGAAGGAACCCCACAGTATTAATTCTTTTTTAAATCCAATTGTTTAAGAGTTACAAGTCCTATGGAAAGGTGTACGTTTAGAGTCTAGTTTTTTAAATGCTGCATCTGTCTTTAGAGCAGCTTTACTTTGTGTAGCATGTGATATACCTGCTGCTAGGAAGTGCTGTGGTTTTAAATCCCATGCAGGTAGATTAGGATGTCATAAGTGCTTTAAAATTTTTCCTGGAGATTTTGGCGAAAAAAGGGATTATTCAGATTTTGATAGGCAAAATTGAAAGCCAAGGACAAAGTCCATTCATAATTTATATGCTAGACGGGTAAAAATGGATTGCTAAAAAAGGATTGTCATGGCATATCAGTGTTGTGTCATGGAAATAGGAAGCCTGAAGATCAGCTTCCTTTGTTCATGTTTTTGATATTGCAAATCAGGATGCAATAACATCAGCTGCCATTCTGCAAGATACTCTGGTTTGAATTAAGAATCTTAATGCAGAATGTTTATGTACGGTCTGACAATGCTGTCTGTTACCATTCAGTTTACGGCATTGGAGTTGTTCTTTGAATTAACCAAATGAACAGAAATGATATGAATATAAAACGAATGGATTTCTGTGACCCACAAGGCGGTAAATCAATTTGTGATCGAAAAGCTGCTCATATAAAATGGTAAATAAAAAGATTTGTGAATGAAGGAAATAATGTCTTGAATGCCAGTGACTTCAAGGCTGCTCTTGAAAACAAGATGAACAATGTTCAAGTAATTGTGTCTTTGCCACCAATTCCCAAACCACCAAGAGTGTTGCTGAAATTACAAAACATCAGTCTGCTTTTTGATTTCAGTTATGACAACAGAAGTTTGAATGCTCGGGAGCAATATGAGATCGGAAAAGGCAAAACAATAAATTATAACACTGCAGGAATTAATTTTAATTGGGTCATCCCTGAAATAACTCCTAAGTCTGTATTCGAGGTCACATTAACATCTCCACCCATGGAAACACAGACATTCTCTACCACCCACATGTCAAGAACAAGATGCAACAGCATCACAGGATGAACTAAGACCTTTCAGTTGAAACTGAAAGGCGACTTTCAGTAAAATTTCAGTGCCATTTCAGTCACTGAATGGCACATACATTTCAGTGGCCATTCAGGCACCTTTCAGTTACCATTAAGTCCATATTTAAGTCTCCATTCAGCCACCTTTCATTGTCCATTAAGTCATCTTTCAACGACCCTTCAGCCAAATTTCAGTGACCATTCAGCCAACTTTAAGTCACCCTTCAGCCAAGTTTCAGTGACCATTCAATCATCTTTCAGTGACCATTCAGCCAACTTTAAGTCACCATTCAGCCAAGTTTCAGTGACCATTCAATCATCTTTCAGTGACCATTCAGCCAACTTTAAGTCACTATTCAGCCAAGTTTCAGTGACCATTCAATAATCTTTCACTGACCATTCAGCCAACTTTAAGTCACCATTCTACCAATTTTCAGTGGCCATTCGGCCACCTTTCAGTGACCATTCAGCCACCTTTCATTCTTCAATCGGTCAACTTTCAGTGACTATTCAGCCAACTTTAAGTCACCATTCAATCAATTTTCAGTGATCTTTCCATTATCATTCATTCATCATTCAATGATCATTCACTTTAAAGTATTCACTTTATCATCTTGCATTTCCTCAATTTTCAACTGAACATTTTTTTTAAATCTTTAATTTATATACCGGTAATCTTTTCGTTTAATCCTCACCTTAAAAGGTGTAAATTTCACAGAAAATTTCAAATAGGAACTGAATGATTCCAACGATCCCTTAAAATATTTATTTACAAAAACATAAAATTGTGACCAAAAAAAAGAAAAACTCTGTGGAGAAGTCACATTTCAATTCCTTCAAGCTTTCCACGAAGCACTGGACTCATATTATACAGTAAAACATGGTTACAGCAAACCAGTGTGTAATTTATGCACACATTAAAAATTGGATTTAATGAGTTTTTATTTAATGGATCAAAATTGTTTATCCCTGGCATTTTGCTATAAGCATGTGTTACTGTATCTCCAGCATTGAAAAGTGCCATCAATAAACAAAGAGAGGCTATCATTTTTGAACATTTATTAATTTATCTACAAAATTTAAGCAATTTGACAATTTGCTAAATGCAATAATGTACTTTTTTTCCTATCAATATTAGTTGTAAAATGAGTAAGATAACATAATAATGCTCAAAATATATAATTATGACATATACGTAGAATATATGAATCAGAAGTTATAGAATGGGAGTAACAAAATAATCCAATTGGATCAAGTAATCTAATGCATTATACATTGTATTATATCGTATGTATAAACGATCTACAATAGGAGTATCATTACAACAAAAATAAAGAGTAATCCCAATCAATCAAAAAACGGGACAAAATTTGACAGCAATACATGCTCATTTATCTTTTCAGTAGAACATAGTAAAGAATACTATAAGTATAAAATGGAAGTAAGTATTGCAAAAAGAAAATGTAATTTAAAAAATCACAGTTCTACCCCTGCACTAGTATTTACCCACTAGAGCTTCAGTGCCTGATGTTTTTACATAACCATGGTAGGAATAAAAAAATGACCTTGTCTTTGTTAACAAAAAAATCATAAATAACACAAAAAAACATTCAATGAAAATAAACATCGTAGGTGTCAGGTATGGAAATCAGTACTACAAAGAGCATTCAACTAAAAAATTATTGACAAGATATGCTCAAGGCCATTCCAATTTTTTCCTTTGTTTAGCGTCCACCCTAATTTTAAAAATCTTTCTTTCTATCCAGAAAAAACACACACAAACTAAACGGAAAAATACACATTTTAAGCATTTTAGAATTTCTCATCATCATTTCAGAAATCTCCTTGCACTGTAACTTAGATAAACTACTGGTTTATTTAAAAAAAAAGTGGTACTCCATTTTAATAAAAAAAAAAAAAAAAAGAGATGCAGATCCCAAAAGAGTAAATTGCGTTTCAAAGATTTGTATTTGTTGATTTTAAGTTGTGTTTGTTTTTAATCTCATAACCTCAAAACCAATCCGTCCATGGACGGTAAACAAAGAAAAAACTTGGAGTGGCCCATGAGTTACTCAATTACTATAAAGTACTATTGCAACCATCATTTATAATGAACATAATTAATGAACAAATTGTAGCTTTTTCCAAAAAAAAAATCTATTACCATTTTTTAATTCTTTAGTATATTGTATTAGTATATGATACACACAAGATAACCCCAAAAATCATACTGGCAATCAAAACTTTACTTGTATGCATAATGAACAATAAGAAGCTCTGTCTTAAAATATTGCCTAAATATGCACTACATATAATTGTTTTAAATAATCATGCTCTGGAGTAGCACTATGACAAGATAGTACATCAAGAAATCTTGATTTCTACTCCAAGAATATGACTATCAAATAAATGCTTTCACAATGCCACATGCATAATGACCAGTAATAAATTAAATCTTAAATTATAATCTAAATAAAATGTACAAAACATAATTGTTTTAAATAGTTATGTTCTGGAGTAGCACTATGACATGATAGTACATCAAGAAATCTTGATTTCTACTCCAGAAACATGCAACCTAAAACAATAACTACTACATTATACTACAATAGCACAGAATTCTCTAATAAATGTCAAGAAAAGCTAAACATTACACCAGCTACTGATTCTTCAATGATCACATATTTTATTCATCATTGTCACTTAAGACACGTCTAGGAATTGGACAGACACACATCAAGTCTTTACTTTCACCTGTGATCCCTTTCGAAAACCGACTATGTATCTTCTGAACTGGAAGAAAGCAGTTCTGACCACTAGACTCAAACTTATCACTGTGCCACATCTGAAGAGCATTTCCATATTTATACCTTTCTGAGTATTCTTTGTACCACGACACCTTTGCAAATATATTTGTGACACTATTCCCTTCAATTTTAGCAGTGTGTGAAAAATAAAAATCAACCCTACAAGGTTGAAGATCCATTGTAGGATGGCCTGTATTGTCACCTGGGTCCGTATCCCAGCAAGCCAAGATATCAGAAGACCTCAGTTTTCTATGAAGGTGCCTAGACCCAAAGTTTTCGCCCAAAATGGTGACATAACCAAATTTTTTAATTATTTCCCCAATATCATCTATATTCAAAGAAACTGATGGAAACATTTTCCTGTATGATGCCATTAAAAAAACAATATCATCTTTGTCAAGAGCAACAACTTTGAAAACTTTCGGCAATGAAACAAATTGCAGGACATCCATTGTAAGCGATGTAAAAGACACAGTTTCAGAGGCTTTCAAAAACTGAATTATATCTGTAATTTTACACGTGTTGACAAGAGGGCTACTTTGAGTAAAAAAAAATATCTGACAATCTATCCTCATTATGAAATTGTAAAACATCCTGAAAAGAATCACAAAACTTGGCTGTCATAATTTTCCTCATGAACTGGATTTCAACTGCTTTGTTATTGGTATGGAAAAAACCAAAAGCACCATTAAATCTTTCAAAAGAAAAACACCAAAACACATGGATGGGTCCAAAATCAAGCAAACAATCTTTTAAATGATTATGCAAATGCATGTTGCATGTAACATCTTTAAGACAATAAATTTTTTCAAATGTTTTGCAAAAATCCAACAATAATAAATCTGCTTTTTGTACATCAGTAATAGAAATAAAAGGCTTACAGAGAATCCGACAAGCTAAGACAAATTTTTCCCAACATTTGTAATGTTTATCAGGTAAAATACCACAAAGAGCATACAAAGAAAATATTGTTGTCCAGTTTTTCCACTCAGCAGCAGAAAAAACACCATAGTTTCCAGAAATGTGTGTTGGAATACGACCTATATCTGTCAAAGAATTAATTGATGCAAGTCTTTCCTCAACCTTATCTAAATTTTCAGAAGACAGTATATCCTTTTCAACCCAAAGTTTGAACATTTTCTTAGCTGTGCCTAAGAACAAATTATGCATAGGATCAATAACACAAAACTGAATAGCATCAAAATATTCTAATTCAATAAGTACACTATAGTATGTCCCGAAATCTCTAGATAATTTATCAGCCTGTGATTTGCTTGTTGCATTTTTCACCCGTCTAGCATATAAATTATGAAGTGACTTTGTCCTTGGTTTCCAATTTTGCCTATCAAATCCTGAATAATCCCTTTTTTCACCAAAATCTCCAGGAAAAATTTTAAAACACTTATGACATCCTAGTCTACCTGCATGGGATTTAAAACCACAGCACTTCCTAGCAGCAGGTATATCACATGAAACACATAGTAAAGCTGCTCTAAAGACAGATGCAGTATTTAAAAAACTGGATTCTAAACGTACACCTTTCCATAGCACTTGTAGCTCATCCACAATTGGATCTAAGAAAGAATTAATACTGTGGGGTTCCTTCTTGAATGCTGGAATTAAACCTGCTACTATTACATTCTCTGATTTAAACCTGATATTCCGTGGTAAATTAAGCAAAACAAAATAAATAACACCTACTGAATAATCATTACGGTTTTTGAAAGGCTGAAACCAGTCAATATTCATCATTAAGCCAATACTTTGTAATTCAGACAAAAAGGGAACCCCATTAAAAGACATGAAATTTTTCCAAACCCTACCATCATAAACATCCCTCAAAAGTTCTGTTTCAGTTTCCCAATCCCGCCAGTGTTGCCAAATTTCTTTTATTTCCTTTCTTTTCAAAACTCTTTCAATCCCTGAAATAAGGTTGTTGTAACAATAAACTTTGATCGGATAATATTTTCGAACATTGCCTTTACAAATCACTTGTTTTACTAAAGGTGTGTTACACTTAACATATCTACCACGAACTTTTAATTCTGTCTGACATTGTTTTCCATACCTGACACCATTTCTTTCAAAAACACAGTCAAAAATTTCATACAAAGTATGACAAGATGAACAGACGGTATATCGTTTAAAATCGTCCCTATCTAATTTCAAAAATTTCCTTGCAAGGTATAGACTTGGTGGAAAGCCAATACAAAACTCTGATAAGAGTTGATTATTAACATTCGCTCCAAAAATTTGAAAGATCTTAAACAAAAACCGCAACAAGTACTCAATTCCATTGTCACTTATGTGATGTACAGTTTGCAAATATAAAATTGCATATACCACACAAAACAACAAACTGTTGATGGTCTTTAAGGGGGAAGGTTGCACATCAATTCCCAAGTCATCATCCAGACAATCAGCAGGGATGTCCCAGTGTTCTGGCTCATTATCATCCTCATCCTCCTCATCTTCAATTTCGGAAGACTGCAATTACAAAATGAACATTATATAAACTATTTCAAGATGTGCATATAGAGTGAAGCCTCATTAATTTAATGCCCGTAACTGGGACTTCACCTGAAAATTTATAATATAATATATACACTGTGCCATGTATCCAGATTAACAAGGCTTAACAGCATGCAGTTTAAAAGAAACGTGTTCCAGAAAGAAAAAGCCCCTGCTTAGTGAACAATCCCTCTTAAGGTATTAAATGAATAACGACCATATTTTGTACCTAATAAATGAATGGTCCAACATTTTTAATCATGGTAGCATTTTGAATGTGTTGTCAAATAGAAATACTCTACCAAAGGAATTTACAAAATCTTGATTATTGTCCAATTAATTGCACCCTGAATACTACATTAAAGTCTGTGGTCAGCATATGTATAATTAAGATAGTGTAAAAAGTAATTTGAACTTCATACAATCTCGTGGTGAAAATATGCATGAACTCTCTCTATATTAAAATATGAAATAAAATGAATCATACACCATAGATGTTTTGACAAAATTAAAATTTTCTTTTTTTTCATCAAGGTCAGCTAACTCTTCAATAAACTCTAAGGTGCAAAATGGCTTTTTACATGTGATCAGTCGTGTGAATTTGGTTGACATTTCACTTTCATCATTTTTAGCAATGCATATTTAACTAGTTTAAAATGATTCAAAATTGTTCAATATTGCTTCATTATACATTGAATATCTTAATGACAATCATCTTATCACCACCACCTCAGCTCATGACTAAATTGAGCTCATCTCAAAATATCTTCTGCAAAGGACAAATTATACTTCTTGCATTATCCCTGGTATTACTTAGCCTTGGCCAGTTTTAGACAAAAGTGAGAGATTTCTCAACTGGATTGAGACATAAATGTCCAACCTGCAGAGTTCTTCTTTACTCTTTTATGAATGATGAAAAAATAATGGATTAGAAAGTTTAATAGCATGCTATGTGCAGGGAGACAATTTTTATGCCTCCCTTTAGATGATAATAAAATGTAAGCAAGATTACTGAAATCTGATATAATCATAAATATGTATGTGGGATTGGTAAAACAGGATATCCTAATCATTGTGATGTCAAATCTATTGAAAGTATAGACTTTGAGCAGTAGGTAGGAGAACACAAGATCTGATTCTCTGACTGATATTTTATAATCTATTTCATTAAACTAAACTTCCTCAGGATAATAAAACTATTATGTAATATTTAGTAGGGAGACTGTACAAATTATCAGTTCTAAGTTGTTTTTAGTTTTTATACCTGATCACTTTCTTCTGCGATATCATCTGCTGGAGAACTGGTTGGAATATCAATGCCAAGGTCTATATTACCATTTTCTTCTATACCTACAACAATTTGAAACAATTAGTCTATGAAGCTAAAACTTTTTAACACTTACTTTATCAACAGCAAGAGATCGAATTCCCATATTTTTTTTCAAGTGGGCACGCAAGAAAAGCTTAATGAAAACAGCTAATACTAAGTGTTCAGTAACACCCATGAAAGAAATTTAAAGTTGGAATATTGATATCACATTAATTTATTTTAGTCTAAATATTTTATGTATGATGAAATACTTTACCTGTGCAATCAGTAGCTTTTGCAATATCTGCAAGGAGGTTCTTGAATCTCTTTTCTGATTCCTCTCTGGCACTTGTTTTGTCTGCCTCTTGGCCATGATCCAACCATGAATTAGTATCAGTGTCAAAGTAGTTTGAATAGTGACGATAAAAGCTCCTTGTAGGAAAGTCTTCATGACATACTGGACATCTCCTTCGTTTAGGCATGACAACCTTAAAAAAAAATTAAAATATTGTACTGTCAAATTGTTAAACCAGAAGATGATAAAAAAACCAATCAAATAATTAGGGCTAAATTGATTCACCAATTCAAAACATCTATTCTGTTAAATACAAATGCTCAGTTCAATGTTTGATTCATTAATTTATTCGCTTTAGGTTCAATATGTTTTAAAATCCGATTTAGTTCTGTAAATGTTAAGTTAAATACATCAGACAAATTTTCACATACACAAGAGATAAATCATCATGTTAACAATGTAAAACAACAACATCCTGGCACATGAATTAACTTGTCACATTTGGTATGATTCATACATTTTGTCAACTGCTGGTATTCCATTTTAGCAGATTATTGCAAATAATTTTACATTATTAAGATATGGTTTGGGTACTCTCTTGGGGCATTCATTGGGGTTGGACAAAAAATTTATTTGCATGGGCTGCATTGCATTCTATACCTAGGAAACATGCATTTAATTATCATGTTTATTGTTTAAATGATAAATTTGCAAATATTTATGTTAATTAATCATTTTGAAAAAAAAAATTGTAAACAGAAACGGCTAAATCAAGCATTTAGGGTACATAGACAGGGTTGTCCTTTAGAATTGAAATAGCAGGGGACATTAAAAAAGTAGCAGGGGTTTGGGGTTCCTCCCCTAAAAGGGAGTTAAGAAAATACCAGAATAACCGGGGAATAACATCATAATAGGTGGGGAAATTCCCTGGCCCCCAGGTCCTAGGAACAACCCTGCCTACAGGATACTTTGCGAATGTTCTCCCTTTATTTAAGAAAGATGATCCTTCTATTATGTCTGTTTTATAAATACCAAGCTGGATTTCTACCAGGTCATTCCTCTGTATATCAACTAATAGAAACATATGATACTATTGTTAAAGCTATTGACGATAGTGAAAATTGCATGATATTTTGTGATCTTTCTAAAGCATTTGATCATGTATGGCATAAGGGTCTCTTGTTTAAACTCAGAACTCATGGTATAGGGGGAAATCTGTTTCAATGGTTAAAGAGATACATAGGGAGTAGATCATGAGTTTTATACAGAAACTTATTATCTGATAAAAAACCTTTATAAGTGGGTGTCCCTCAAGGCTCGATGTCAGGACCTCTATTATTTCTTATGTATGTAAAATTTATGATGTTGCTGAAGAAATGACAAGTTTTTGTAGATTATTTGCAGATGATAACTCCCTTCAGCGGTCACCTAGAATTGTCAATACTTAACTATTGAAAACAAACTGAATTATGATCTTAACAAGCTAGATATTTGGTCGAATAAAATGGCTTCTTAAATTCAATCCTTCTAAAACTAAAGCAATATTTTTCAACTTGAGAGAGGAAGTGTTAATTATCCTAAACTCTTCTTCCAGCAGAGTCAGCTAGAATTTGTTTCTTCGCATAAACATTTAGGGATTTTTTTCTCACATGATCTTAGTTGGTCTACACATATTGATACTATTTTAGCTAAAGCATATAAAAAATTGGGCTTATTAAAAAAACTTAAATTTGTAGTAAGTCGAAAAACTCTTTCACTCATGTACACAACCTTTATTAGGCCACAATTAGAATATGCTTCCCTGGTGTGGGGTGTAATGTAGGTGATAGCGAAAATTAGAAAAATTACAATTATGTGCAGCTAGAATTGTCACAGGCTTAACTCTGTTACCTTCTGGAGATGCACTTTACATTGAAACTGGATGTTAAACATTACGTGAAAGAAGGAAAAATACTAGATCAACTACAATGTACAAAATTTATAATAACCAGGTTCCTGAGTATCTGACTGATATAATCACAAATTTGCATTGTAATTCATCAAGTTACAGTATGAGAAATTCACATAATTATAACATACTCAAATGCAGATTACAAACCTGTAAGTCAACTTTCATTCCCCTTGTTATTGATGAATGGAACTCATTACCTCTTTTTGTAAGAAATTCTTTCTCTTTATATATTTTTAGACAGTTTATTTCTTATTAAAAAAAAAAACTATGCCACCCTATTACTTCAGTTACGGAAATCGACGATTAAATATATTACATACAAGGCTTCGACACAACTGTGTGCTTAACACGATCTTTTTTGATGCAATGAATGTAATTTTGAGTCCCTTATGTTCCTGTGGAAGAGTGAAGGACACTTATCACCATTTCTTCTCGTGCAAAAAATTTACAGAAGCCAGAAAAGAATTTTTCAATAAATTTCTGTGAATGGGAAAATTACATACTGTTGATACTCACACAGTACTCTGGGGAGATGAAACATTAAACGATTTTGAAAATGAATACCTACTTTCCATTGTACAAACATTTATTAAAAAGTCAGGTCGTTTTGGTTGATGCAATAATTACTTCTTGCAAATTCTATACAGCTTGTGTATTGTATAATGTTCCTCTCATTATTATGCTTTTCTGTGTTTTATTCATTTTAAGCTGAATCCCATATATGTAAATACGTTTGGTATAATTCATATGTAGGGAGAGGGCATATTAAGTTTTGAGAACTTTTGCCCAATATAAGTTGTAAAGTTTAAAGACAATAAAAGATGTTCAAACCAGAGGATACTACGACTACGTTCTTAAAAGTAGGTTTCTAACTTGCTTACCACTACCAGTGTTTCATTTTCAATTCGAAACATAACGACATTATTATCTAATAAATAAATGTTGATTTCCTAATGATAGGGTGTGATATATCATAATTATCATATGCATCATTTAATCATTACCTTATCTGTATCCTTGACATGATAGGACTGTAGGATAAAATTATTAAAATATGATTCGGACTGTATATTACCCCCAATTTGACTTGCTCAGATACATGGTTGAAATTATGAGTCTATTGAACCCGATTAAAAAACGTAACATGGTCCAATCGACATAAGAAAAAAAATGAAAAGAAAAAAAACACACACACTCAAAACAAAAAAAAAATGTTGGTTAAATTTGGTTGCAATGACGGATAACTATCATAAATATTTTTTAAAAGGATAAATGGAATAGTCTATTAATATTTTTATTAAAATAATTGATACCTGTTTATCCACGCGCTCTTTTTCGAAAAATTTAATAAGTTATATTAATTTTGATTATAATTGCATTTAACTATCGGTAGTATCTTTAAAAGTGAACGAAATTCTTATGTTTTGATAAAGATATATTTAATGAGTAGACAATTAAATACTCTTCATTATATGCAGAAATTAAAGACCCGGTAATAGAATTTTTACAGTATAAAAAGTATGTTTAAGGTGTCATAAAGTTAAAACCATGGCGAAGTTTGCAATCGTTGGAAGCAGTTATGTTGAGAGGCTACGTAGATTTTCCAGTGGTGATATACGGCTACCCGGAGAACTGAGATGGTTCGGAGTTCCTGGTCTTCGTACTGATTCACTTCCTCCAAATCTTATCCCTAGTGTCATTACGTTTAAACCTGACTGTGTGTTTCTACATGTTGGAGGAAATGATATTACTTCAACTACCGTTCCCAGGGCCATCTTTTTAAGACTGATGAGCATTCGCGAGAGGCTTCTGAATGCCGGTGTCAAGAGAGTTTTCGTTGCGGAGGTGATGACGAGAGGAAATTTCGAGCGATGTCCAGACAAGGCCGTCATCAAGGCATTATTTGACAGGAAAAGGAAAAAGATCAACAACCTTCTTCGATCCGCTCTTGGAAAATGTTTTGTTGCCTTTAAGGACATAAAATTCCCCATTGACTTTGACAGAGACCAAGTTCACTTAGGGACAGTAAAGTCAGGGGAGCGGTCATCAGGAATGTGCAGATATATGTACCGAATTCGCCGTGTCTTTCTGGGATTCAGATACCCCGTTTTAACTACTGGCCAGTGAGAAATAGAGTTAAAGAAATTGTGAATAAGTGATATGAGAACTATTTTAAAAGTAAAATGATATTACAATATTTTATGTACAATCTTATGTGTGCTTTCGATTTGCAGCATTGAAAAAGATTACTTTATATCTGTAATGTAAAAGAATAAATACTGAGTGAAAAATTATATTGAGAGGTTTTTTTTATTCTATACATATCTATAAACTAAGAATATTTCAAGGAGCATAGAATGTGAAATGATTTTAAGCTTTGGTTTTTGAAGTTGTTTATCAAATTAATAATAATGTTATTGTATAATAAACTAAATATTATTCATATACTACAGTCCCTGAAACGTTCTACTTTCCCACTTGAACGGTGAGCGAACGCTGAACGAACGGTGAACGAACGCTGAACGAACGCAGAGCGAACGGTGAGTGAACGATGTGTGAACGCTGAACGCAACTTGGTGAACGATGTGTGAACGGTGAACGGTGAGCGAACGCAGAACGCGAACGGAGCGCAAACGCGAACGCAAAGTGAACGGTGAACGCAAGATGAACGATATATTCGGAATGCCTCTGATCTTTTCCTTGCATTGAAACTATTTTATTGTTTTATAATGTCAGGTGCAAACAAAAAAAAAAAAAAAATCAATAATAAATAAGTAAACCAATAAATGAATGAATAAATAAGTCAATAAAATAAATTCTCCAAAATTGTCCTGAGAAAGACGATGCATGCACATTAAGTTTTTAATCACACGATTTTTATCGCATTAAAACATTGCAATTGCTGCCGAACGCTGAAGTATAAGAGATGTTTTTTTTAGTTGGAAAATAAAAATGTTTATTCTTATTTGATAACAAATCAGGGAAAACTTCTGACTTATAGAATGAATTAAAGTGGTTGTAACATCCATTTTATATATCTCCGTGTTAAGGCGATTTCGTGTAAAGTAATGAAAAAAAAAAATAATTACAAAGGTCAGTGGACGTTTTGCATTTATATGCTTGTATTTTAAATTTTTAATACAATAATATATTATGTGTCATTTCTATTTTACATGATGATTTATCAGGCCCGTAGGAAGCAAATTCGGTTTGGGGGGGGGGGGCACAGCCATACATTTTCAGTTGATAGTTGAGGGGGCACTGCCAAAAATTTCCTGATAACAAGCAAAAAAAAAAAGGTCATTAGACTTTTTATTGCGGGGGCACAAGCATATAGTATCTATGTTTACTATAGTAATCTATATATCGGCAAAATTATTGGGGAGGGAGGGGCACGCCCCCCCCTTGCCCCCCCCTCCCGATTCCTACGGCCATGTTTACTGAGCAGACTTCTACATTTATCTGTAGATGGCCCTGATTATACTCGGACAAGATAATACAAAGATACATATTCATATCATTTGTTATAAATTCAATTTTCAGAACTTGATATTCAAGTAATATGCTGTTTTAGTTTTTATTAAACAGACAAATGAGAGAGAGAGAGAGAGAGAGAGAGAGAGAGAGAGAGAGATTCCGTTTTAGCCCCCCCCCCTTCCCATTTCAGGCTTCACTACATGTTTGTACCTATATCAAACAAAAACTCTGAAATTTTTTTCTAAGTATATCAGACAGTGAAAGTAACTTTTTTTTTTAATCAACAAATCAAATCCAATTGTTTGACAGTCATACTCGTTTTTTATTTTCCTGCTTCAAGTTCACACGAAGTCCACGTGCTTGTCCTGTCAATCAAAATCATTCGACGCTGTGCAGATGTGAAAGTTTCGTCACATCGAAGACGAAGTGCGAGCATTTCCAACAAGTTATAACATTTATTTTTATCATTTCTAGGTTTGATTCCAACATTTGAATAATAATTGAATAAAATACATAGGGCATTAACACTTGAATTTGAAACGTACTCTCTGCCAATTCCAAATACCACCGCCGACACGTGTACATTTTGAACTACTATTGTTTTGTGACTTTTTTTAGATGCCTGTTTGTTTTGAGACTGAAATTTTTGTTCTAAAAAAGACCTTAACTTTTTTTTTTTAAATGTTAATTAAAATATTCTGGAAATACAATACTGACTAAGTAACCGATTTAGGGGGAAAAGGGGGGGGGGGGAGGTATTAATCATATCGAATGGCAAACATATAAAGTTACGGTGAAGAAAGATTTTTTTTTCTCTATAACTATAGACTTTACATATTATAATAGAGAAAATTCTGTAGTGCATTACATTTTAAATAAATATTTCCTTCAACCACATCAATTTAATTCGCTCCATAGATGATAAATTAATACGATATCCGCAGTACTATGTATAACTCTCAGAACTACTTCTATCATATTTTCTGTAGTAATTGAAAAAAAAAGTGTTATAAATAAATATTTTCGTAATTTTGCTGCGTAATTATTGACTTGGATAATTATATCTCCATCATCGATTTGTCGTCTTTAACAAAACAACAAAATGTTGTAGTGCTTGAAGTATTTGCACATTGCCCTTCGTTAAATTTAATATTTCAGCATCGTTCTACATAGGTACAGAATGTGCTTATAACAACATTTATTTTCCAGAGTAATTTGATAAATAACCTAACAGCTAAGTTAGAATAATAAAAATATATATCGTAGATATTTTCCCCCATGAAATAATTATTCTTCAAACACGATATGTAAGTTATTAAATTAAAAAACCTGTTACTCCTAACCTACAAAAAGATAAGTCCTTTCACTTCGGAGTTCCGAATGACAATGAAAACTGAACGATAGGTGAACGCTGAACGCAAGGTGAACGCAAAGTGAACGGAACGAAGAGCGAACGCTGAACGCTTTGTGAACGGTGAACGCGAGCGCACGGTGAACGGTGAACGCAAAACTGTGAACGGAGAGCGAACGGTGAACGCACGGTGAACGAACGGTGAACGCACGCTGAACGAACGGTGAACGAACGGTGAGCGAACGGAAAAATGGGAAAGTAGAACGTTTCAGGGACTGTAGTACATTACCCTTAATGACTGCACTGCAACAAAAAGTAGGGCGGTTTGGGCAACAAACCCTTCAATGAACATTTTGAATAGTAAAAACAGGGACCTATATTCTAAGTATATAGGTCCTTGGCAAATATAGTGTTTGGGGAAAAGTGGGGACCAGTCAACCCCCCCCCCCCTCCCTGATGCTACGTGCCAGTATTGATTATACAGAAGCTAATTTAGAAGGATAGCTTATTTATACAAGATTTATGTGTAGTTTGCTAGTTGAAAAAAACTAGAACTGCGAACGATAGTATTGTTCTCCCGCCTACCTCCAAGTCAATTTTCAAAAGTTAATATTTTTAAATATCTATATAGATATTTATATGAATTTTCATAAAACATTTTTGTTTTTCACTTTTGTTTTTCACTATAAAATCAACGGGAAATATTTTTTAAAACATCACCCCCCTCCGTGAAACAAAAAATCCTTTTTACAAGTAATATGGACTGTTATTTCACAAATTCATACCAAAGCTTTTTGTGTTTCACGGGGAAAGAAAATATGTTTACAGACAAAAGACTACAAAAATGCGTATTTTTTCACCAATTTCAAAGGGGTTTACAACTAAAACATTGCATTTTATAAATAATATGTTAATTCATATGAGTGAAACATAAGAAAAAGATGTAAAGAATATTTATTCATATCCAAGAATATTTTAAATGTGGTGATGTCAGATGATTTAAAGTCCGTTTTTAATGAAAAATATCGCCATCTCCCCTTATTTAAAGAGCTGTAATTAAGGATAATTAACTATTTAACACTGGTATTAAAAATTCCATTGAACCGTTCTTTGCATTCAACAAAGATTTTACGGTCTAATTTCACGAATTAAACGGGTGTAAAATATAGGCGGGAATCGAGAGTTGGCGTGCGTAGTTCTTGAAGTTGACAGAATATTGAAGGAATGTGGGCTGTTGACGACCAATATGACCTCTTGCTTAAATTGCGTCTAGCGAAAACTATCTATAAGATATCTAGGAAATATTAAATCTGAATAGATAAAACGAAATATATATCCATTCCCGTTAGGAATTCTGTGCCTTTAGGTTATCAAAGGCTTGCATGGGTCAACGAATTTATTTGTGCTTATGTGTGTGAGGTGCTTTCTTGACATTTTTGTTATCTTGATGAACCTTTTTATACCTAAAGTATGTAATTATTTATCATTTCAAATATGAAATCTCAAAAAAATTAAGAAAACAGTAAGATCAACAGTCGCCATTTTGTTTATAAACGGCGTCGAAAAAATTGTCATTGAATAGGAATAAAAAAACATTATTGATCAGTTTAAAGAAGATATTTTTCTTCTAAGTACAACAAGTCAGCCTAACTATCACAATGTACTATCACAAATTCTTTCTTAAACATATATAAATACCTTAATTTTCAAAAGATTCCCTCTGTGTCGCCTCTGCTCTTTTCTGGCCTCTCTTCAAAATGGCGTAGCGTGCCCAGGCTGTGTTTTCATTGGTTGAGAAAAAAGGCGCTAAACCGAGAAAGCGTCACCTTGGCTTGATTTTATTGGACAAAACCAGCACGTGATATTTAGAGAACATTCTATTGGACGAATTGAGAACCACGTGACAAAAACAGACGCTATGAATCACTTTTGAGGAGGTAGCCGAAGGACAGCAATGGCGTAAGTGTTTTATATTTTTATTGATTTAAGTTTGCATATAATGTAAAAAGCAGTTATAGGGCTGTTTACGACCCGTTTTTTCCCATGCAATGAGAAACATCTAGGTAAAGCGATAATTTTACATGTATGCTCCTTTCTCTTTTTACGAATGAAATTTGTATCTGGTCACACAAATTTGTCAGATATATAATTACGTACATTGCCTCTGATTTTAAACACCCTCTCGCGATTATGAATAAATGAAAATCTTGTATACCAATAATGTACTAGTATATACTCGGTGTAATTTTTTTTACGAAGGTAGAAACTGCTGATAGTATCACATTGATTGTGAATGTAAAATATTTTCAATTTGTAGAAAAAAGTTAGAATATTCTTGGTCAATAATAATTCTGTTAGTCGGTGTTTTCAAATTAATAACATATCAAGAGTTTCGGGGAATATAATCAGATTTTTTATTCAGATTTTTCGACGTTTTCAAAATGGCGTCGCTTGAACCGGTTTAAACCGGACTGAAGTGGTCATCAACAGGTCTTCGGCGGTGTCCACGTGATACCAAATGACCAATAAAATTGAAGTTCGAAGTTGTTTGAAATTTTGAGATCATAGTTTGTTTGTTTGTGTTCTTTTAATAATGATGGGTTACTAGTTTAGACATATGTTTGTATGATTTAATTTTGCAACGAATAATTTAATTTTGCGAAGAATAAAGATACTTTGTCTTGACAGAAAATGTAGACAAAGTTGTATTTTTATAACTTATGTTTATCCAATCATTGTATATAATCTTCTCATCATTTTTTTTTTGTTTCCATACTCATATGCATGGACAATGCTTCGCACTTTTAAATTGAGTGAACTCAATGAAAGTGCAGTCAGCATTGATTTTTTCCCCGGATATTGATTTAATGTCAATAGTTTTAAGGGGGGTTGGATTCTTATTGTTTTTTTTAAAAATTACATTAAAGCTAGTACATTTTTCCCGGGATGTGGTGGTGAAATTTCCTATATACCATAGTCAGTTGAAAATTATAATATAAAATTGAGGGGAAAATAGAAGGAATTCAAGAAACTAAACAGATGTGATGGAGGAGGGGGGGGGGCAGAGAAAAAACATTTCACCTGAAAGAAAAACCCTACAAGCAGAAAAAAATACTTGTCTACACTCTTAAAATCCTTTTTCATGGGGGGTTGGGTCGGTTGTGAAAAGGTTGGAACGCTTCCAGTACATTTTTTATTCACTACTATTTTACCCCTATTCGATTATACTGCCACAAAATGGGGGAGGAGCAATCGGCCCTTCAATGTACATTTCCAATAGAAAAAGTTATTTTTGGAACCCCCCCCCCCCCCAATGATACTTGCCTGCTTTGTTATAGACATCAAAAACGTAGGTGGATTGGTTACCGCTAGGTCACTAATTTTCCCTTTAAAATTACAATAATTGACATCTAGCTGAAGTCATTACCGGTAAAAAGGTTTATTTTGTTTCTCCGTTTCTTTGTTCAGATTTGTTCTTATTGTGTATAGTGTTTTTTAATTTCTATATTCTATTTTACATGCAATCAAACTCTCCTGATAGTTTCAATGGGGTCCTGATTACAAATAGAACTATTAAATATTGTGTTGATGAAGTTAAGACAAATTTGTTCTATATCGGTAATCTCGGTATTTCGTTGAGGAATAAATAATGGGGGGGGGGATATATTAACGTTAGTTGTATGCCATTGCTTATAAATCAACGAGCATCGCATGGATTATTTAACAGATTTTTTTTTTATTTCTCTATCATGTTTATATCTATACTGAATGTTCAAGTAAAATAAATTACACTTTAAACAAACATTCATAAAATCCAATAAAATCAAAGAAATTACGAAATATTATCCGACTGAACACATTATGGGCGAACGGACTTTGGGCAAACGAGTTTTAGAGCGAACGGACTCTGGGCGAACGAGAGATAGGGCGAACGGCGTCAAGGGCGAACGCGTTTTAGGGCGAACGAACATACAACCATATTTAGGTGAGAGAGAAAAATGCCTCGATCCAAGGTTTCTCGAAGGTCATGATAACACCAAATAATTGAAAGTAAACTCAACTACAAAAACTTTCAATTACATTGAAAAAATGTATTGAAATACAGTAAATTACAAAAACTCATTTCAATTACCCCATCCTTGATAAATGCCACAAGGCAATTTCTCTGCAACAAATTGACCGAGTCAGTAAATTAAAAAAAAGTATGTACAAAAAAAAAAAAGAAAAGAAAAAAGTATATACTGTTCTAACGAAAAAAAAATAATGGCCCATTAAAATGCATATGACTTTTTAAATGAAGCGTGCGTTTTCCTCAAGGTTTTTAAATGGGTCGGGATCGAAATTAATTGCACACTCGACACACCTCGGCCAATTAAATGTCTGAAGGGTAATTAGTCAGTGTCGGAGTGAGGGGCATGCCGAACAACACCTTTACCTTAGGTCAGCATTTGCATGTAAAACTTTAGTGACCATCTTCTCGTGATAAGTTTTGAAAGTACAGTAAGAGACTGAATCAAAAATCACTGAACATTTCCGATAGCGTAAATCCTTAGGTTGGTAGGAAATGTCAATGGGGACTTAACATAGTGAAATAGTGCAGTAGTCTAAATTTTGAAACGATCCCTCTTTCATTCCTGCAATCCGGTGCGTTATTCCTGCACTTCTTGTCTATTCTGACGATGATCAGGATGATGATACAGTACTCTGTACGTAAGCCAACTGTATGTCTAATTTATATAAATGATTTTCCGGCTAGGATATCTAAATTGTAGCACACTTTTTATAGAAGGCTGTAGCCTATTAAGAACACACTTGGTAATAGCAATACAATCAGATGGTAGATGGTTATGTGGTGGGAGACAGATATTTACACCATAATGTACATTAAATTTTAAACATTTTTCTTGGATCTTTCTTTAGGCCATAATTAAAAATATCTGGTTCCCCTAACTGACCTTAATTTCTCAAGTTTGGTAGTTAAGTAGGTTAATAATGTTATTTTTGACAGATGCTTTAAAAAACATCATGTATTTTTTCAATTACATTTTTCAAGTTGATTATTAAGAAGGGTGTCTTATAAGGATGCATTCATGTACTGTTTGGCATGAGCTTGTGTTTATTCAATGACCAAATACCTAAACATCCCTTATGATTATACACCCTGCATTAATACAGTGCACAGGGCAATAGAAATGGGGAGATTTATTATTACCGTATTGCTGCTGGAAATAAAATTTAAGTAATTGATATATATGTATTTAATTTCACATTCATCAAAGTTATTAAGAGTAATTTTTTACAATTATAATTAACAAAATTATCAATGTATTTGAACGTATTTAATTACAATATCAAGATATGGACCTCAACCCTGGAAAAAAGTTTAATGTAGTCAATGAAATATGGAAGAATTCTCAATTAGTGTAGATTTTAGTTTGTTCAAATTAACTTCCCCATCCCCCTTTTTTTTAAGAAGTTGGGACCATTTATATATTTTTTCTGATTTCTGAATTTACCTAGCTCAAAGCCTCAGGTAAGGGATGTGACTCATGGGCCTCTTGTTTTTAATTCTTTGACCCCAAGATCAGTCTTGCATAATCTATGAATAAAACAGAATACTATGCTACAAGTAGACATTAATATACATGTATTGAAATCTTATCAAGACTTTTTCAATACAAATATATGCAATGAAACAGGTCTATTCTTTAATGGCTAAAAACGAGTTAGTTACCCAACAAAACATCCACCCATTTGCTCTGACTGCAATCACAGTCAGGTAAAATACAATGTTGGACTAATTAAAATAAAACACTATATATATAGATAGAGGAACTGATATCTCTTAATTTACTTCAGACAATCAACAGATTTATCCCCAGCAATCCTAAAGCAACTGAGTGAGAACTACAATATTACAGTCACACCAAAAGGGAAGGATGAATCTCGAACCCACAGAAGAGTATCTTCCAAAACTTACGGTACCTTTGTGTATGACTGACAGACAAGACCGGATACACAAACAAAATTGTGACAATGTGCCACAAATAATTTCATCCTTACCACTTCAAGAGTTGGGGACCAAAATTCTTTGATATCAATTAGCTTGTATGCAGCTGATTTTATTGCGAGTTGCTTAATATTTTGCGGGGCCAATCTTGTATCAACCGGCCTAGGATACATGTTTTCTCCCTTTATCATTAGGCTTACAAATTATGGGGCAATGTTTTACAATGGAAATCTGTATTAAGGTGTTCAGTATGTTTTTTATGTGACCCCATACTTAAGCAGTACATGAATGGATCAAAATTGTCTGACAGTGTTTAAATGTTCAAAATATTAACATGTAAGTTACAAAGAATAAAGTGAGAGAAAATGTTACACCAACAATGGGAGATAACTCTTAAGAATGTGAAATTTTATAGATATCTAACATTACAACACAGGCCTCTAAGTGGCCGCTAAAATTTAGGTGCCAGCTGGTGCCTTTAAAAAAATTAGTTGGCAATGCAAATTTTAATTTGCCAGACAATTTTTTTTAAAGGCCACCAACTTTAAAAGTTAATAGTAATCAAGATAGGGACCCATGACTTGACTAAGAAAACATGACATGTCCATTGCAAAAAAAAATTTCCACTTCTTTTAAATTTCTTTAAGCTTTTTTCAAAAAAAAAATGTTAAAAATGTTAAAATTTCCAGAATTTGGAGACTGATGGAAAATTTTAAGACACCAATCAAAATTTTTAGGTGCCATGGCAACTAAATTAGTCACCAATTAGAGCCCTGCAATAAGTTTATGTAAAAATGAGTGTTCTAAGTCCCAAGGTTGTGATTACAATACATTATAGGAATGTCAAACATGTAAGTGAAAATACTACCCTAATATAATTGTTTTCTCTGAATATTACTTTTAGAAATTCCTGAAATATTTTAATATAAGTTTGACTCTTGAAGGAAATTTTATAGTACACGGAACAGGATATGAGGGATATAAGAATCCTTCTAAATACAGTAAATGACAGTGACAGAGTTAAATCTTCAGAATAAAAAAAAAATGTTTTACTCTTGGATATCTGGATATAAAGCAAAATTTGAAGGGTGATTGTGATAAGCAATAGGGTTACAATAAATATTTAATCGACATTCCCGCAAAGAAAGAGGGAGACACGGTTAGCTAGACCTTTTATGAAAACTTCTTCTTTCATAAAAATGAAAAATGGAATCGGCAATCACTTAAAAGTTTTGTGCATATTGCAAAACATTCACATCTTTTTAAAGGTGTACTTACTAGTTTTGGATCTGATTTGTTAGTGATCTGAAATGAACATGACAATTACAGCTTTTAAGCTATATCAAAAAATCTCACAAAGCAGTTCTAAGCCATTGTGATTAGCTTGAAAAAATTCATTAGCATAATTTATGTAAATAGGGCTTCTGTCTTTGATTCATTGCAGCTGATATTTGGTTTAAAATGTTGTGGTCATTTGAGGCTAACTTGTATGAAAAATTCCTCTGATCCATGGCCAGTAGGTAGAGTTGGAAATCAAGGGTTGGGTTAAACAAGTCATGTATTAAGAGTAAAGGACTGCGAACGATAGTATTGTTCTCCGGCCTACCTCCATGTCAATTTTCAAAAGTTAACACATTTGAATGATTTTTCATACTTACATAGATATTTATATGAATTTTCGTAAAACATTACTTATTTGGGAAAACAAAGAGAGATAACTCTATAATTTTGGTAAAATATGTGTTTTTCAATATAGAAATAAATGGAAAACGGAAAATATTTTTAAAACATCTTCCCCCCCCCCCCCGTGAAACAAAAATTCCTTTTTATAGGTAATATGGATTGTTATTTCACAAATTCATACCAAAGCTTTTTGTGTTTCAAGGGGGGGAACGTATGTTTACAGACGAAAAACTACAAAAATGCTCATTTTTTCACCAATTTCGAAGGGGTTTACAACTTAAATGGTGTATTTTATTAATTACATATTCTTAATTTTATATGTGTAAAACGTATGGAAAGATTTAAAGAACATTTATCCATATCCAAGAATATTTTAAAATATGCTGATGCTTTCAAGCCTGATTTCAATGGAAAACGTCGTTTACCCCCGTTATAAAAAGAGCTGAAATTAAGAGCAATTAACTATTATGCACTGGTATAAAAATTATTAATCAATTACCATCGAACTCCTCTTTGCATTCAACAAAGATTTTATGGCCAAATTGCCATTAGTATTGAATTAAATGGGTGTAAAATGTAGGCGGGAATCGAGAGTTAGCGTGCGTAGTTCTTTTGTCTAATCATATATAATTCTCATTTTATAAACTCACATTGTAATATTTTGGATGGTAAAGGCACTAGTACATCCTTGTATTCATTTTACAGAGAGCTGCAAGACTCAAACAGGCTGTAAAATCCCTCAAGGATGAGGCCTTGCAGGGCATGGAAAAAGACAAGCTTCTGAAAGTGATGACCCCAGAGTATCTGTCATCAGAGGAATCTGAGGTGGATGAAGATGGGGAGTTTAGACATTTTATTGTCAGACGTCTGCCATGGCAGAAGGATTCGTTTCGAGCCTTGAAAGATAAACTTGAGGCAACTCGTGTTAAGAAGCTGACTCCACAGCACAGGAGGCAGATGAAGACGCGCGTCATCCTAGAAATTCCATCCAAGAGACCTGCACCTGAAGACTGCCCCCGATTTGTGAGGAGGGAAGAAGAGAGGGATTGACGTTCATATGTTTTTAAGTGAAAGGAAGTTTGTAAAAAATTTTAAATACTGTAATGTTCTCCTTAAATAGTTATTGTTTCCATCCCCTTTGGATACAGATTAAAGCTTTTTAATCGAAGTGAGAAAATTTTGTAAGCGAACATTTTTTTTTAATAAACTAGAGGAAAATTAATTTCATTTGTTTGAAAAATGTACCAGCCAAGTAATTTCTCACTGCCTATTTATTAATTCATGTACACTAAATTTACTATTATGAAAATATTTTCTTGAAATAATTTAGTATCCGAGGGGTTGATTTGATTTTCTTTGTTTTACCTATCGCCATTAAGTTATTTATCTCAGATTATTTATGAAGTATTTAACTTTATTTATTCTTTAAAATAATTATTTCTATTTTGGAATGAGTGTATTCTAATCGTGATTTTAATAGTAGCTAATACATGTATTTATGTATGTGTAAGGAAATTGTATTCATGTTTTTTGACAATGTCAGCCCAAACACACATTTAAGTGTGGATTAAAAGTGATTGAGAAAAAATCTAATTGCGATTAACTGGAGGCCTAGAAAAACAAGAGGCCCATGGGCCACATCGCTCACCTGAGTACATAGGCCAGGTAGAAGCACAAATCAGTTCAGTATTAAGATTACGGGGGGGGGGGGGGGGTTGGTTGAATTTTAAACTACCTGATGATGCTTGTCAATATAACAAATGGCTTTGTTGTACTCGAGGAGATTTTTTAAAAAAAAATTTCCATATATTCCTTTGTTAAAATTTGAACCCCCATTGTGGCTCCTCCCTATCTTAGGGGTCATCATTTGAACAAACTTTAATCTACATTACCTGAGGATGCTTCCATATCAATATATCAACATAGCTTTTCTCCACCCTACCCCTGAGGTCATCACTTGAACAAAATTGAATTTACACTACCTGAGGATGCTTTCATATCAAAATGACTTAACATGATTTTCAGTTCTTGACAAGAAGAAATTTTCCTATATGTTCCTACATAATATTTTCGATCCCCCATCGCTGTGGCCCGACCCTATCCTCGGGGGTCATCATTTAAACAAACTTGAATCTACAATACCTGAGGATGCTTCCATATTAAAATGACTAATCCTGGCTTTGCAGTTCTTCAGAAGTAGATATTTTCCTATATATTTCTATTTAAGACTTTGATCCTCCATTGTGGCCCCACCCTACCCCCAGGGGTCATGATTTGAATAAATTTGAATCTACACTACCTGAGGATGCTTCCATATAAATATGATCAATCAGGGCTTTGCTGTTCCCGAGAAGAAGATTTTAAAAAATTTTACTATATATTTTTATGTAAAACTTTGATCATCCATAGTGGCCCCACCCTACCCCCCTGTGTGATGATTTGAATAAATTTGAATCTACACTACCTGAGGATGCTTCCATATAAATATGACAAATCAGGGCTTTGCTGTTCCTGAAATGTTTAAAGATTTTCTCTTTATATTTCTATGTAAAACTTTGATAGTCCATTGTGGTCCTGCCCTTCCCCCAGGGGTCATGATTTGGACAAAATTGAATCTACACTACCTGAGGATGCTTCCATGTAAATATGACTCATCATGGCTTTGCTGTTCTTGCAAAGAAGATTTTTAAAGGTTTTTCTTATATATTTCTATGCAAGACTTTGATTCTCCATTGTGGCCTTGCCCTACCCTCGGGGGTCATGATTTGAAAAAACTTGAATCTACACTACCTGAGGATGCTTCCACACGAGTTTCATCTTTCCTGGCCCTGTGGTTCTTAAGAAAAAGATTTTTAAAAGATGCTATCAATTTTTCACTAATTCTTCATCATCTTCCCTTGAAAGAGGGTGTGGCCCTTGAACAAAATTGAATCCCCTTCACCCAAGGACACTTTGTGGCAAGTTTGGTTGAAATTAGCCCAGTGGTTCTTGAGAAGAAGTCGAAAATGTTAAAAGTTTACAAACAGATGGACACCGGACAAAAGGTGATTAGAAAAGCTTACTTGAGCCTTCTGCTCAGGTGAGCTAATAATGAATTCCACCTTATGACATGATTAGACAAAGAGTTTACTAAAATTTAAAGCATCTGTGATGAGTAGTTGCTAAGAAAACTTTGACAAAAATTTGTTATGGACAGACACATAAGGGTAAAATAGTATATGCCTCTCCTTTGGAGTGGGGGTAAAATAATTGTGAATTTCTCATTGTTAGCTGAAAATTTTCCTTGGATTGCAACATATGTAAACTACAAGTTTATTAAAATTAAATATTTTTGGTACAGTGATCTCTCCAGTAAATTAAATTGCAAATGTTTGCATTTTCTCATTATTATTACTTGTGTTTGTTTTTAAATTTATAACCTGATAACTAATGCATCCATTGATGCTAAACATAGGAAGGACTTGGAGTGGCCTTACCTCACACATATATGAGGTATATTAAGGTGCTTAAAGAAGAAAACAACAATAGTAAAATGATTTACACATTTTTCTTTAATATTGACTAGCATCTGCAGTGGAAGGAACATAGAAAATCTGCTGTTGGCAGAATAATGAAATTAAGGTATTTCCATCCTCACCATTTTAATGATTCAAAGTAGAAAAACTATTTATTTTCAATGAATTTGTTTAAATTAACTAATGGGAGCAGATTTGGTTCAAATACATTATTCTGGTGCTGAAATTTCAAAAGTAATTGCTAGTTTATAAATATGTGTGAATTGTGCACATCATGGAAATCATTTTACAGTACAATAAAGAAAATGTCTGAATGAAGATATGAGAAGAGTTACTGCCCTTAAGAAATTTTTTTAAACTTGAATTATAGATTAAATAAGGAAAACATACATTTTCCCAATTATTTCACTTGACAATTTTTTGCCATACATCTACTGAAAAACATTGTTACAAGAGATATTTTTCTATTGGTTATGAATTCAGATTAATAACAGTTTTTTGCAAATACACATCACATTACAGGAGGATGGAAATACCTTAAAATGTTTATATTCCAAAATCATCTGCTTTGTGCAGAATAAAGAAATTAAAAATTTTTCAGATCCCGTATTCATCTGCTGTATGCAGAATAAAACATTAAAAATGCTTCATATCCTATATTTGTCTGCTGTGTGCAGAATATAAAAAAATGAAATTTTTTTGCTGTGTGCAGAACATGAAATAAAAATGTTTATATCCCATTCACAATTGCAAAATAAAAAAAAAAAATTAAAATGTCTTTCCAAAAATTTCTGTAATAAACAAATGTACAAATTTAGCATGTGATAAATGATTGCCATGGTGGGCTAAAGAACATGCATCCATTATCCAATAAGTTTCTGAGGAAATACAGACTATGACCAAGTCCTAATGTTCGATTTGTATGTTTTCGATGACATTATTCTTTCCGAATTCCACAGAGATCTTTTCTTGGTTTAGTAGGAAATCTTCAATACGATCCGGGTCGTCTTTCAAGTCTTCTTGGTTATTGACGATGAGGAAGTTGATAATCTGAGGATTGAATACTGTGAGCTTGATGTTGTCAATATTAAGGTTGCATAAAAGTGTAGAAATGGTATCTGTAACCTTTTGTTTCATGCTGCAAGAAGGACATCTCACAACTGAATCCGATAAATTTATATTTATTCTTTTTTTGCAGCTGCCACAGGCAATGTTTCTTGTAATCGCTACTTGCGTTATTCTTCCACTAAGTTTAGATAATGTTTCAATAGGAGGCAAGGTAGCAACAGATTCCATTGCGGTTGTTTCCACCATTTGTGATGTTTTGGTAGCTGTTAGGAATTTGGAATCATTAAAGATTCTGGTGGACAAATTTTGAAAGTGATATGTGGTATCTTTGTTCAATTTGTTTACTAGATTATCCCATAGGGTAACTTTAATTGTTCCTGTTGCATCTCCAACAATGAGATCTTGTTTGTTAACGAGCTGGCCTCTTATTTCCACACCTGTTGCTGGGTCTACTTTCAACACTTTTGCAATTACATTAACCTGTAAAATATGTAAATATAGTTAAGAATCTTTAGTTTTGCATACTGATTACAATTTTTGACTTCTTTTGTCATAGAAAAAGATTTAACAACACTATGAATCCATGTGGAGTCAACTTAGTCTTTTGGTTTGCAATGTTTTAGGTAAAACTGTGTGTCGTATTGCTAAGACATTAAGAATGACTCCCCAGGGGCAGCACTACTTCAAATTGGAAATTGTAAATTGCACATTTATAGGTGAAATAATGATTAGAAATTGCGAATTGTTGAATCTTCTCCAAGTTTGAGGTTGGCAACTCTTCAAAATCATTGGACCAGGACCAAATTCAAACTTGACCTGTATTTTCTGATAAAATGCCTGCCTACGCAATTTGAACATTGTACATACATTTCTGCAAAAGTTTTATGTAAGCAGAAATTTAAAAAAAAATCTCTTTTTTTTTTCTCCAAGTTCAAGAGGCATAACTCTGACAAAATCAACGAACCATGATAAAATTTGAACATGACCTGTGTATTTATATGACATATCCATATGTCAAAGGATGATGTGCCAAAACTTATCTACGGCCCTTTTCTCTACAATGAATTACTTTTTTTAAAAACAATTTTTATAGTTTTCAAACAATAAGTGTATAAAAACGACACCTTTTGAAAAATTTTAATAGTTGTTACATATTATAATTTTGAGAATTATTGCATTATTATTTTTTTTTAAATTCTATAGGAGTGAAAATTATCCTGGTTTGTGGCCATATGTTGTTGATGAATAAAGATGAAAATAATGGGTGGATCTTAGTACAATTGACGGATGTCTGTCATGATATTGAATAGAAATGGCTTGAGACTGGTTTACATATCATGTGACAACTTTTTTCAGTTGAGAATCAAATTAGTAGACCTAATTAACACATGTACTTATTGGATTGAACACTTTAAACAAAACTGTCATGTAGCTAAGTAGTTATTAATAATTTTATTAATTAAATTTATTTTTTTGTTTGAATTAGTGTGTGTATGAGTGAAAAGGGTTTAAAGGTTAGAGGTTTTTTTTTTAATATCTTCAAAATGTATTGCAAGCATCGTTACACAAGTCTTCTTTGTTTTTTTTAAAGAATTCTAGAATTCAGTCCCAATTATTTTTCGATTCTGTTGGATCCCTGGCATATTTCATTCAATATTTGTGGGCTGACTGAAGCTACGTCTTTCAGAAAAATTACAAATCTTGATTGTTTTTCTTATCTCTCAATCAATCACATTATGTCATTCTATGATAAACTTTTTGAAACTATGCATTTGAGGTGTCAACTGAGTCCTGTTTGTTTACATTATCTGTTTATGAAAGCTTTAATCTGATTTGTGCTTCTCAATGAGAGAAGCAAGCCCTAAAATATCTACTGAAATATGCCAGGGGTCCAATGGCAACATGTTGACTCAGGACCCTTGCATTGCGAAGAGGCAATTCTGTTATCCCAGGGTGTAACAAATTGAACAAAATAAATTATTAAAAAAAACATAAGAAATCAGAGATTACAGAGTTCATCTCGACGAATGTTGTTTTAAGTACTTAAGGCAAAGTTCCACATTAAACTATTAAATAATCTAGTAGTGTATATTCCAAGATGCGACATTCATGCAATTTTGATTGGATAGGGCTTGTAGTTACTTCGATGGGAATCAGTGACGGTTCTGTGAATTGGCAAAAATATCTGAACTTGGTTGCAGGTCTAGGGGCTGACGAAATATGGACTTCAGGAAGCCAAAAATCGGCTTAAATGAGTGAAAGAAATTTAGGTTGACAGTTTCTTCCACAACTTTCAGACACTGTAAGGAAATCTGCATCATCCACACATTTGTGTTTACCTTACTAGGAATCTAGGATCAAGATAAAAGAAAACGTCTGGATGATGCAGACTAGATCAAAGCACGGACTAAACAACTTGAATTTTTTACCCGGACAAAAACAGAAATGGATCGCTGCAAAATAGAAAGTACCGAAATATCGGAAAACAAAACATTAAAGAATTATGATTTATCCATGATCAGTTTAATGCAGTTTCCTCCACACATTAAAAAATGCTTTACTTACTTGGTTTTTCTCGGGTGTTAATTCTATTTCTTCAATGGTTTTAGTGGAACATTCAGAATTGGAATCGTTGTGGCAGCGGAAATCCAATGTTCTGACGGCGTTTATTGTTGTCTTTGAGTTGACCAATATGTCGATTTTACTGCTGTCTTCCCTGCTGGGCACATTTCTTATATCGCAGAGTTTTATAGGAGTTCTAGCCGCACTCGCGCTCTTCAATTCAGCATGCTTACTTTGGTCGAAACAAACGATTTTCTGGAATGTGTTTGTATTAACTTGAATTTTTCCTGTGAAATAAGGATTGTTGGCCCTACTAATTTTAATTGGCGAGACTTCATGGATGTAGCCTTGAGTTGAATCCTCAGCATGATCAGCTTGTCGTTTTGCCATGATGGTTAGGGACATTAACGCGGGAAAAAATGTCGGAAGAATATAAGCCACCGGTATGAAGAAAAAAACCCCGAATATTCTGTATGTATTCAAACAAGGAAAAAGTCAACTCAAAGGGTAAATGGGATATTTTTAAAATTCAGTACAAAAAGATTCCTGAATTAGAAATTTTCTTTAATTTTCCTAGGATTTATTTCTTCTGTTTGTGGTGGCGGAAGGAGACAAACGTCATTTGGTAGGAGAGCCAGCCAAATCGTCCCTCAAGGAACCCGCCCCGGTCAAAGAGCCGCATTTTCAAAGAACGCGCCCAAATGTACAAACTTCAAAGTGCCCAATGACAAAATTTTATATGAATTTGTCGATTTATTTAGCAGAGCGCCACATTATTTTTGTCAAACTTAATTAAAAGAACCCCATTTATTTATTTTTTTTTCTCTCTTCAGAATACGAAAAGGGATTTTGAAATATTTCCGACAGAGCCATCTTCAGGGCTGTAGGAAGCAATTTCAGTTTGGGGGCACAGCCGATATATTTTCAGTTAGGGGCAGTATCAACTACCAAAAATCCCCCCCTCCCCCGTTCCTGCAGCCATGACGTTGATTTTTCTTTGATGATAATAAGAATAATATTGAATTCTATATTTAAGCATGGAGAGAAAGAGAGAGATTTATTTCACCCGGTTTAATAACCTGGCGTTTTTTTCTTTGTCAGTCATTACATGTACGTATGTACAGGTACGTTTTTAACCTGACATATTGAACTCCTTGTTATTACATATAAAAAGTAACGAAGAATGCATGCAATTTAGGTAAAATATCAAGTTTTTTCACAACCACAGTGCCATCTTGTATAATATAACGTTAGGGAGTTGTATAATATTGATTTATTATTGCATTAAAGGAATTTGATGAAAAGCAGATCCATTTTCTGCAAGTAAAGCAGCGACTAAAGTTTTTTCTGTTCATAAGGCCATTCCAAGTTTTTTCTCTGTTTAGCGTCCACCCATCATTCAAAAACCTACCTACCTATTTGCAAAAAACACACAAGATAAAAAATAAAACACAGATTTCATAGTCATAAAAATGACGTCATTCAAGGGATTTGATTTCATTAATCTATATTTCTTATAGGAAGATCTTTTCTTCAGCAAAATCAAAGCATTAAATTCTTAAAATATACCTAATATGACATATTGTAGACAAATATTTAGAGAAATTGAGAGAATTCTCAGATTTCGACCAGAATAATCAATTTTAGGACTCCTGATTTTGTTTGTTTTTTCTGATATGGGTATCAAAATCCAAAGCGCACGCGGACGCTAAACATAGAAAAAACTTGCAATGGCCTAACTCTAGTCAAGTATCAGACAGGAATAAAAAAAAAATGGTGACGAATCAAAGTAAAAATATTAATGTTTCTAGTTTTTTTATGCTCCAAAAGCTTGTGTTATGCATGTGAGTAAGAAAAACAAATAAGTACAGGTAACCAAGTACCCCCTCCTTTGAGAGTTATTTCTATGCCCCTGTATCGAACATTCGGGGGTATATAGTTTTTGCCCTATCCGTCTGTCTGTCTGTCTGTTTGCAAAAACTTGGACCTTGTCCATAACTTTTGATTGGCTGGAGCTATGACTTTCATATTTCACATGTGTATTCCTTCTGACAAAACCTTTGTTTGGGTACCATCATATTTGACCTTTTGACCTTGGAGTTTACCCAGTTTTGCAAAATTTAATGAGACTTTAACCTTGGCGATAACTTTTGAACAGTGGTGCTTAGGGTTTCAAACTTCACATGTGTATTCCTTGTGACAAGACCTATGCTGGATACCAACAACTTTGACCTTTTGACCTTGATCTTGGAGTTTGACCTACTTTTGAAAAAACTGTAACCTTGGTCATAACTTTTGAACGGTTGGTGCTAGGGCTTTAATGTTTAATAGGTCTATTCCTTGTGAAAAGACATTCCTCTGGATACCAACCACTTTGACCCTTTGACCTTGACCTAGGAGTTTGACTTGCTTTTGAAAAACTTTAACCTTGGCCACAACTTTTGAACAGTTGGTACTAGGGCTTTCATACTTCACATATGTAATCCTTGTGACAAGACCTTCCTCTGGATATGAACCACTTTGACCCTTTTACCAACCACTTTGACCCTTTGACCTTGACCTAGGAGTTTGACCTACTTTTGAAAACCTTTAACTTTGGCCATAACTTTTGAACAGTTGGTACTAGGGCTTTCATGCTTCACATATGTCACATGTGTTATGCCATAAGTGAATAAAATCCACACAATATGGGGATGCTTGAATTTGAATTTCACTGACCAAATATTAACTTTATATAGAGGTATGCAGGCTTGGGACATGCACATACAATGATTTTTTCAATGACCTGTCAACTCTTGAAGATTTATGTATTTTTTATTAACAAGTACAAACAGTTACTTAGCTGCCTTCAGTCAATAAGAAAAACACATGTTTATGATTGTGTTAAAATACTTTATTCATTTACAAGAAATTTATGTAATTCTTAAGAGACAATCTGCAAGTAACACTTTGACACTTTTTAAAGAAAAAAATCTGAGATAAAATGTTAGACAAGCTGGGACAAATGAAATTTTGTTGACACATTTGAGACTAGTATATATATAAATTGAAATATATTAAGTACTCATTTGTTGTTAAACTACTTTCATGTATTTACATGTGAAGTAATAAGTCAAAAACATGTATTTAGTAATCAGTATAATTATATCTGAAGTTAAAGATTGCAAATGACAATAAATAATTATAATAAATGAAAAGTAAAGAGCATGGAAAAAGTTAAGTACTGCTCACATGAAAATCCAGTCATAATATACATGTGTGTCTTATAGTGTTGGTCATTAAAAAATATAATCACTCAATATTGATAACCTTTCCCAACGAAAAACGAAAAAGGAAAAGATTATGTGTAAGTGAATGAGAAGAAAAAGTTTTAAAGGTTTTACCAAATACATATCTTGCCTTTGAATTGTTCAATATTAAATGACAACAATGATTTTGGTTATACTACTGCCATACCAGAAGATAAGACTCAAAGAATCATATTGAGAAATCATGGAAACTTTTTTCCTACAATTTTTTAAAATTCTAAATGTAGTTATATTTAAGAGTATTTCTTCCAATATTTTTTTGAAAGAGGTAGGTTTACCTACCTTTATGGGCTGGCCATTGACCCCCTCTTTCCATACTTACCTGTAAAATATACATTTTGTACATAATAAAGTTGACCTAATGGAAGACATCATTAATCACTTGATAATCACAAAAATCTACATGATCCATGGTAGTTGAATTCATTCAAATCAACAGATCTCAGGTTTCACAATCAAACATCTACCGTGTAATGTAATTATTTAACTGTAAGTATTATATCTTATTTACACAGGCTATTTTCAAGAAACATGTTTTAAAAAGAAGTTTACAATACAAATAAGATGAGAATAAAGTATAATTACTATTTTGAATGACCACTTTTATCATACTTTTTTTAGTAAGCAATTTACATTAGAAAATTGACTGGCACATATCCATGGAAGTAAATGTTCAAAATATTTGAGCAAAAGTTTCAAGTCTGTCAATGAAGAGATTCAACTTGGTGGTTTCCATATTCTATAAGGTGCCACATATTCATTTCAGTGATATATTATATCTGGCAATTACTGCTGGGATTTTGAAAATCACATCTAGGAGCTTAAAAGAGTCCGAATCACAGCTATGGCATGGTTTAGAGTCACAATCACTGTTACAGTAGTCTATGAAAGAATATCCTTGTACTGTAGAAAGATCACAAGGTATCACAATGAGAAGCTTCCAACAAAAATTTAGTTTTCAGTATAAAATATAATCCAAATGTCACAAAGGGGCAGATAGAGCATGACTTCTGAAACATCAAAACTGTTTGTAAGACAGTGACTATCCCTCTAAACGGTAATACATGTATTCATAATAAGAAAAGATATATCCTAGAAAATTAACTACAAAATGAATAAACAGGATTACATGTAACAATAATGGAAGTAAAAAAAAATGTCAACAAATTTACAAACAATAGATTCAAAAGTATACCTTATTATATAAAATATATATTACGGTAAATGAAAAGAGTAGTTCAGAATTTCATAAATCTTGATAAATAAGCTGAAACTTCAAGAGTACACCTACTGGTAATATGGTGTAAATATAATTATTGTATGAAATCAATATGACCTTATCATTTTAATTTAAATATGGATTAAAAATTCAGTGCAACTTGTACTAGCAAAAAAAAAAAAAATTATTTTTTACAAACAAAATCCTAAGTAAGTAAACATATATACATTCAATACAATAAGAATTAAATATGCAAAAGACAGTCAGATTTAAAATTAAAATGTCTTCATCTCAAAAAAGTTTATTACATTACAAACAATGATGAAGTACATAATTCATATTTTCAAAGGTTATTATAATAAAAAAATAATTTATATTTTATCAGGTCAATGTCTTCCGACTAAATCTGCCTGAATAGGACTAATACCCCAACATGACAACTTGGAAAGACATATACTTCTCTGCAATTCTGCTAGAATTATACTGCACATTTCCATGGCCTGAATCTTGTTGATGACTGTAATTAGATGAAGGTCATAATAATCTCTACCATCATATTACCAAATGACCTTATACAAACAATCATGGCATGAGATCATGACTGAATTTACTCTTCTTCATGAACAACCTTTGCCAAAGTATGACCTGTGAGAATTACAGTACACATTTGAACTCTGTGACCTTGATCTTGTCTAAATTACCTTTCTTGATTGTCATGACATTATCATAAAAAAAAAACTTTATTAAAAAAACTTCAAATATTGAAGAAGCCACAGACAGATAGACATGTTTATTCCAGTATACCCCTCAAACTTTGTTTGAGAGGTATAATAAAAGACTGGGACAAAGGGATGAGGGAGGGGGCATTCTTATGCATCTCCCTCTGAAATGTTTTACTTTGGTGCCCCATTTTATTTAATGCTCAGTCTTATCAAATGCACAGTACACCATTTTATGATCTGACCAGTATGCTTCAATCACATCTGTTCCACATGGGGATATGTTTGTAAAAATCAAGTCAAGTTTAGAACCAGAGTCATGAGTAGTCTTGCGTATAATTTGTTTACAGTTAAAGCCTTTTTCCATAAATGTTAGAAAGTCTGTATGCCCAGCACACAAATCAAAATTAAAATCTCCTAAGAATACCAAGTCTCTCTGGTCATCAATCAAGGGCTTTATATGCATTTCAACATGACGTTTAAAATCCCCAAAAGAGCAGGATGGATATTTGTAAATAACTACTACTTGGATATCTCTGCTTTGGTTTAATTGTACATTTACCATGATGAACTCCATAGAACCGCTGTTCAGCTTTGAGATGCAGGTTGTTTTGTAATCATTTTTCACATATACTGCTGTCCCATGATGTGGACGTCTATCCAGACAATCTGTAACCTCATGGTTAAATACTGCAGTGTATCCCTGTAGTTGATAATTTTCTGCCATATCTGCACTAGTTAATCTTGTCTCTGAGAATCCAACTACATCTGATGCAACAATATTTGGTTCATTTTGAATTTGTGGGAAGTGTTTATGAAGTGATCTACAATTGTTGAAAGCAATTTTGAAAGAGTGTAAATCAACATGGTATACTGGGACATAACAAATTTGTAGTGGTACATCTTTTTTCATTCTTTCCATTTCCTCTACCACTTGTTCATCCATAGCCAATGCCTGCTCATTGAAGTTTAGGATATGAAGATGATCTACTGAACGTACCCGGCTTAGTGCTACATAGTGAATATGGGGAGTTTTCCTCACTTTAGTTTGAGACAAATCAATAACAATTTCATCAACAGTACAGCCTTGGGCTTTATGAACTGTTTTCCCTGCAGCTGGTCGTAATGGAAATTGAATTCTCTGAAAAGTATTGTAATTCAATACAAAAGAACGCTGAACTTCAAAAATTGGCGTCCAGTCCACAGTAATTCCATCATGAAACAAATGTTTGTATTTCTTGCGAGTTGTTTTCCCAATAGCAGAGTCAAAAAAATTTACCCAAACGATGCTTGGTCTCGATATGCTTCCCATTCTCCTTTCAATTAATTCTATCTTACATGATGACCCATTTGTTAAACCATCAGATACATCAACATTGACTGAGATATCATATATCATCCCAACAGCAAGGATCAAATTTTGCATCAAATTGGCAGTTTTGCTGACATCATCTGCTTTCGATAGGGACCTGAGGAGCTTTTCCTTAAGTTCCTTTGAATAATCCTTAAGGACAGTATCCACTGAATTCACTGTCACCTTTTCTCCTCCAAGTTTTTCAATCAACTGATTGTTGTATGCATCTACTTTAGAATTCTGTGTAAAGAGATGAGGAGCATGGTGTGGATAATTGTCACTTGTTTCTGTTATCATGCATCTGCGTATTATATTCATATCTTCCGCTGTCATTGCATTGTAGCGAAGACGATTGAGAAGTTGAGCAAATGCAAGATCATCTTTCTGGCGCATTATTTCATCCAACTCAAAAATACAAAAATGTTCCTTCCAAAGGTTGTTTGCAAGAGCTTGAGCATCATGATTCAAATCCTGAAAGATCCAACGGTCCATCACAGGTTTAAGTTGAAAGAAATCACCAACAGCTATGATACTAATGCCACCAAATGGTTTCTTGATGCCTGTAAGAAGTTGTAGACGACTATCAATGAGTGCTAATGACCTATTGCCAACCATGGATATCTCATCAATTATGATCAATTTTAGGTTTTGGTACTTTGTACGAAAAGTATTCAATTCATCACAGTTCAAGCTTTGTTGACTTTGATTAATTTTTTGATGGAAAGCAGATGCTATAGTTGCCCCTCCAATGTTATATGCTGCCTTGCCAGTATAAGCACAAAGAAGTATTCTTATATTATCTGGATTTTCACCTTCTATAGAACATAGATATCTGTGCAGAGCTTGATAAAGTGCTCTAATCAAAACAGATTTGCCAACACCAGCACCCCCAGATAAAAATGAATAAATAGGTTCTGTCTTTGTTTTGACCCACTGCAAGACATGATTGAAAAATTCTCGCTGCTTTACATTTAGACTTCCTAGCAGTTTCAAGTATTCACTGTCTGGTAATCTAACAGAACTTTCTTCAGTTATTTGTCTTGTAGATGGAATGCCAATATCTGATCCTATATCATACTGTCTCTGTTCAATAGGTCTTTCAGGATTAAACTGAACAAAGTTTTCAGATTCAAAAATTCCCTCGCTTTCATCTTCTGCTTCTCTTTGTTGAGCATTTGGTGCCAATTCATCAAAAGCTTCTGAAAAATCATCAGTTGCCATTTGCAAAGCTGCATCAAGCTGTTCAGCATTAAATTCATATTCCTTGACCTTGTGTGTAAGAAAAGACTTCTTCAGATGAAATGACTTCTCAAATGTGTCAGTTCCTGATATTAGATCAACAGATTCATCTCTCCAAGGCAAAAACAACATTAGTTTTTCCCTATAGTAATTTTCTGGATCAGTTTTCATATTAAACCGCACATATCTAATTACCCTAGGTACTTTTCGTCGTTTGATCTTTATGCCATTTCTCAGAGTAACAAGTGTATCACTTTCACTAAAATCAAGACCTGAATTATCTTCATCATCTGACATTTTGTCTTGATCATCATCATCATCATCATTCACTTCATTTGCAGTTAACTCTTTTTCATTATCTTTAGGGAATACAACATCTAGTTGTGAGACATAATCAGCTAAACACCAGTTTTCAAGCTGTTTTGGGCGTTTTGCATATCGCTTAATTACATTGCTACATTCAACATCTGTAGAATTTGGAGTTAACTTTTCCAATTCAGCATCTGTTTTGATGAGAATTACTCGATCATCTGATGGACTTGTGTTGATAAAAACAACATCTCTTGATGCCTTGGTCATTGGCATTTGTAATACTAAATATGCTGCTTCCTGTGCTCCAACTTGTACACCGTTGAGAAAATGGTTTCCAATGTGGCGCACCTGTCTTTTAATGTCAAGATTTCCTTCTCTAGCTTCCTTTGCAGCTCTGTTAAGTAAATCGCTCATCCCCCTTTGAGATTTACTTATATAAGAAACAATATACATTGCACATGCATATGGGTCCAAAATATACTGAATATCAATGTTAGCTTTCCAAGCATCAAGAACAACACTGTTGTATGAGTTTACCCTCATATCACATGGCTTTCTCTTTAGAAAAACCTTTGGACCTCTTAGTGAACTTCTTATACATTTCATGTAATCTTCCTCGGATATTTTTAATACTGTGCTCAGGAGCTCCTCATAGGACAAATCACATCCATTTTTCATATCATTTAGCTGTTTTTGAATATCATCATACATTTTCTTAAATTTGTCAACATCAGACTCTAGTGGCTCCAAAATCAAAGTCTCTTTAAGAGGAGGAAGGGGAAAGCCAAATCTGCATACAGCTTTACTTTTCTTTTTACATGTTTGTGAATGTTTGTGTACTTGTAAGCCTGTCAAATCCTCCTCTTCATTCTTTTCACATTTAAGGTAATTATCTACAAAATTTACTATCTCCTTTTCATTATTTTCATGATATTTTGGAGCATTTTCTATCCAAACGATCATATGAACATGTGGTGACCCTCTCTGCTGAAATTCAATTCTATAAAAGAAGTCTTTTACAATGCCAACTGGATGGTGGTCACTTCTCAACACTGAATTCATAAACATGCGGAACCTGTGATCAAAGTACCTAGTGCATGTAATAGGATCCTTTTGTACCAATTGTGATTTTTCAAACCATGACATGCTGTCAATTTGTTCATCACTGTATTCCTTTCCATCATTTAACACTCCAAGTGCTCTGATGAGATCATTCCATCTTGTATCAGCTGCAGATAATGACATAAACCATGTTGGTAAACCTAATTGTCTGATCATGGCAAATACATCTTTTTTTCTAGTTTCAAGATATGCAGGTGAATTTCGTAACTGTCTGAAGACGAAGAAACCTTCATTGTGTCTAACAAGATTACTCACATTTTCAGGATTTTTCATTTCATTTGCTGTCATGGATTTTCCTTTGGTTTTGCATTTCCTAAGTGCCAGGTTGCATTTGTCTGTAACTTGCTTCATTTGTATTTTTTTCAACTTGAAAAACAAATTTGGAACAGATTGGGCAGCACGTCTATCAACACTTCTCAATTCCCATTTAGCTATATCTGCACATGAGACACGAACTTGTCTTTCATTATCTTGTAATCTTCCCTTTCCACAAAATATTGTTGGAAACGATAAATATTCTGCAGACTGATCTTGATATAAACTAAGGGGACGTTGTCCTTCTCCTGGAGCAAAGGTGTATATCTGATTCATGTCTCGAGAAGCGTCATCTAACAGAGTATCACAATTACCATCCCTACCAACTCCATCTACTTCACAGAATTCATCATCATCATCATCTGTATCAACATTATCAATATTTTGATCTTTTCTCGTCTGTATTTGCACGAATTCTTCAATGATTTCATTTGCTGAAGATGTAATTTCTTGAAACCATCTATCATCAACATTGATGTTTGCATTCTTATAAAAGTCACTGTTGTTCAAAAGCCAATGTAATGCCATCAATACTTTTGTTGGTCGTACATTTTCATGATAATCACACTTTTGGTAAGACAACCTTTTCTTTAACTTCACAGGAACTGTGATATTTTCATCCATCTTTCTAGGCAAGCTATTTACAGTAGGTTGAATATCCACAGGAACATTCACAATATTTCCTTTCACAGAATATTGTCCACCTCTTGGCAGCTCTCTAATTTGCATGAAGGGTATCCTAAGTGATATTAATCTTTCTTCCAATGGAAACAAATCCAATTCTTTTGGCTTAGGTGGCCATGTCATTCCATTTAAAACAGACAATTTGGGGATTTTTCCTTCTCTTACAGCTGAATAACAAGTATTGCAAATCCATTCTGCATTTCCAACAGAAATAATACCAGTAAGATATCTAGTTTTAGTTGTGTCATCCATATGTGTGTTTTCCACCTTTAAAACACTTTCTTTGAACCATGTTTGATGACAACATGAGCATACAAAAACTGGACCATGTTTAATCTTTTCATGAAATTTTTGGATGCAATCCTGTAAGTAGTTTCCAAACTGCCTTTGTCTATTTCTTTCATTTTCTTCATTACAATATTCTTCATTTCTTCTTTTATCTTGTTTCCTTTGTCTATTATTCAATCTTTCATATTGTCTATAAGAAAAGTCATTTCTTCTAGCTTGTATTTTTAATCGTTGTTTTTCAAGAACGAAAGGGTTTTCCCTATGTTTTCGTTTTGAAATTCTATTTATATTATTTTCTTTTTGTTTTACCTCAATATTTAATCTTTTCAACTTCCTTGCAGACTTATCCATTATTCTTTCTTTTGCTTTTACTTCTACATTTTGTCGTTTTATTTTTCGTGCACTTGTTTCTCTTTCATTTTCTCTTTCTTTTACTTCATTATTTTTTCTTTTCAACTTCCTTGCAGCTCTATCAAATTCTTTTTCTTTTCCTCTCACTTCAACACTTTGCCTTTTCAACTTTCTTGCAGTTGTTTCCCTTTCATTTTCTTTCTCTTTATCTTCATTCTTTTGTCTTTTCAACTTCCTTGCAGCTTTATCCAATTCTTTTTCTTTTCCTCTCACTTCAACACTTTGCCTTTTCAACTTTCTAGCAGTTGTTTCCCTTTCATTTTCTTTCTCTTTAACTTCATTCTTTTGTCTTTTCAACTTCCTTGCAGCTTTATCCAATTCTTTTTCTTTTACTCTCACTTCAACATTTTGCCTTTTCAACTTCCTCGCAGCTTTATCCAATTCTTTTTCTTTTCCTCTCACTTCAAAATTTTGCCTTTTCAACTTTCTAGCAGTTGTTTCCCTTTCATTTTCTTTCTCTTTAACTTCTTTAATGTGTCTTTTCAACTTCCTTGCAGCTTTATCCAATTCTTTTTCTTTTCCTCTCACTTCTACATTTTGCCTTTTCAACTTTCTTGCAGTTGTTTCTCTTTCATTTTCTTTCTCTTTAACTTCATTATTTTGTCTTTTCAATTTCCTTGCAGCTTTATCCAGTTCTTTTTCTTTTCCTCTCACTTCCACATTTTGCCTTTTCAACTTTCTTGCAATTGTTTCCCTTTCATTTTCTTTCTTTTTAGTTTCACAAACTTGTCTTTTCATTTGTTTGGCCTTGGCATCTTTGTTTCTTTCAACATATTTGAATTCTTCATTCTGTCTCTTTTTCTTCATGTATTCTCTCATATATGTTTTCCTGGATTCGATTTTAGATTTTGAATTTATCTCTGCTGTTAGCTTTTCATCCATTCTGTAAAACTTTCTCTGCAATGGATCATTTTCTGGAAAGCTATGATATAACGTAGTGATAGAGATGGGTAAAATTTCAAACTGCACTTCAAGATCAATATGCATGCTGTTATACATATTGTACATAAAAGAAACTAGGTCATCAATACTCCTGTTGAGCACTAATATAGATTTACCATCACACAAAGACATGCCATCATCATCATGTGAATGCGAGTCAAAGAAGTAAAACTCATTGTTTGACCCTTTATATACAGCAGAACAAATGGCTCCTATCATTATCAATAAATATCTTGACATTTGAAATGCCTCTTCTAAAGCCAAATGCAATGTTTTAACTTGCCTATTTTGTTCCTCAGAGACAACCAATCCCCAAATAGTTTCAAATTTTTGAATAACATGATGATTCTCTCCCAGTGATATATTTATTGGTAATTCATCAAAGTTTAAAAGTTTGTTGTGAAACTTTCCACTTTGTTGCAAACTTCTAACAGTCTTTCCATAAATTTGGTCTCCTGAGATCAAGATTCTGTCTATCAATTCTGAAGTAAATGAACATCCTTCATAACATTTAATCAGCATGATAAGAGCATTGCAAGTACATTGACTACCTCTTGAGAACATTGAAAATCTAATGTCCCCTTGATGGAATGACCCAAATACTATTTTTCTGGTACAAACCTTATTACCTTCGTAATAATTCTGTAAGGTTTTATCTCCAACATTGCCACTCATATACTGTGAAGATTCAGTGGTAGAAATTTTTTTGGCTAAACTTTTTTCAACAAAACTATTTTGCAAAATCATTTCAGCAGATTCATTGAGCAGATCTTTTTTCCAGAGTTCATTGAGCAAATCTTTTTCACAAAGTTCATCGCACAAATTTGTTTCACAACTTTCTTTGGTTTTCCTGTTTTTTTGTAACCTGAGGGCAGGCTCCTCAGGGTCTACATTGGTTTTACTGTTTTTCACGAGGCCAGTCTCCTCAGTCATTCTAATGTCATACATTGTTTTACTGTTTTTCATGAGGCCAGTCTCCTCAGTCAAGTCCAGGTCAGACACTGTTTTACTGTTTTTCATGAGGCCAGTCTCCTCAGTCAAGTCCAGGTCAGACACTGTTTTACTGTTTTTCATGAGGCCAGTCTCCTCAGTCAAGTCCAGGTCAGACACTGTTTTACTGTTTTTCATGAGGCCAGTCTCCTCAGTCAAGTCCAGGTCAGACACTGTTTTACTGTTTTTCATGAGGCCAGTCTCCTCAGTCAAGTCCAGGTCAGACACTGTTTTACTGTTTTTCATGAGGCCAGTCTCCTCAGTCCTGTCAGTCTGTAACTCTTTCATGGCAGTGCTCTTCCTCCAGTACTTCTTCCGAGGCATCTACAAAACAACATTTTGGAGATTAAAGAAAGAAAATTATTTTTTATATTTCTCCTTTTAAATGGCAACAATTAATTATTGATAATGTTTTATTTCAGATAAAGAAACCACACTGTTTATTTAAAAATAAAATAAATAGAGGGGGGGCTTCACAATTTAAAAAAAAAAACATTCCAAAAAAAAAAATCCACTAGGAAAATTTCTGGAAAGACAAAGCAATTTAAAAACATAGGTAATCAAAATTTAAGAAGCTCACCTCGACGAAGGTTATCTATAAGTAAGGCAAACTCACATCATATTTTTTCTAGTTAGTGTTCATCCCAAGATCAAGTTTGATTTCAGAAGGACTTATAGTTACTTGGAAATAGACCTGCTCAAAAAACCTGTTTACTAATCTAAGAAAATTTTGGTCAGTTCCAACATCCAAAGCAAGTCTGGAAGTTTTCATCCTTAGATGCACCATCCATGCAAGTTTAATCATAACATGCCATAATATTATATAGCTACTCCAAAAACATTACCGTGGTCACTCGTCTGGAAAAAGTAGGTGAGATTCAGAATCCAAAACAAGTCTGAAAGTGTCCATCCTAAGATACATCATCCATGCTAATTTGATTAAAATATGGCTAAAATTCACTCATCTGAAAAATATAGGTCAGAATTAGCATCCAAAGCAAGTGTGGTAGTGTCCATCCTTAGATGCATCATCCATGAAAGTTTGGTCAAGGTAGGGCTTATAGTTACCGTATATACTCGCCTATAAGTCGTTTTTTTGGAGTTAAACTTTGGTCCAAAACTCTGTGTCCGACTGATAGGCGAGTCATAAAATGATTGGTATTTTAGAGGGTCAATCTTTCTAATATAAGCTTAAAAAATGCAACCGACTTATAGGTGAGTATATAAGGTACTTGGGAATGGACCTGCTCCAAAAACTTGAATCTGGTCACTCATCTGGAAAATCTAGGTCAGATGCGGCATCTGAAGAAACTGTGGTAGTGTCCATCCTTAGATGCATCAATCATGAAAGTTTGGTTCAGATAAGGCTTACAGTTACTTGGGAATGGACCTGCTCCAAAAACTTGAATCTGGTCACTCATCTGGAAAATCTAGGTCAGATCCAGCATCCGAAGCAAGTGTGGTAGTGTCCATCCCTACATGCATCATCCATGCAAGTTTGGTCAAGGAAGGGCTTATAGTTAATTGGGAATGGACCTGCTCAAAAAACTTTAACCTGGTCACTCATTTGGAAAATGTAGATCAAATCCAGAATTTGGGGCAGTATTCATCCCTAGATGCATCATCCATGAAAGTTTGGTCCAGGTAGGGCTTATAGTTACTTGGTAGTGGACCTGCTCTAAAAACTTTAACCTGGTCAGTCATCTGGAAAATCTAGGTCAGATCCAGCATCCGAAGCAAGTGTGGTAGTGTCCATCCCTTGATGCATCATCCATGCAAGTTTGGTCCAGGTAGGGCTTATAGTTACTTGGGAAGGACTTGCTCCTAAAACTTTAACTGTGACGCCGACGCCAACGCCGGGGGTATAGCGTAAGCTCATCTTGACTTTGTCAAGGTGAGCTAAAAATTGTTTGAGAAACATATATCTCCACCCCACCTCCATGTAGATATATCAAAACAACTTAAAATTTCCAATATGGAGAAAATTTGAATATCGACTGCGAGGGACAAACATTATACTAAGATTGATCTCCAACAGACTTCAATATCATTAAAGATAATTTACTTCTTAGGGTTACCAGTGAACTCAATCTGAAGTCTGTAAAGGAAATGGTTCTCAAGAGACTAAGTTCACCATTCTTCCTATATCATTTAACTTTTGACCATCAAATTAACAGGGGTCATCTACTTCATAGAGGAAAGCAGTGTACCAAGTTTGAAATTGTAAACAATGCAACTGTATGTCCAGGCCCCTTTAATAGGGGTCACCCACCTTAATTCCATGCTTAATCAAATCTCTAATAAAGTTCAGATAGATAACCATCTCTTTAACACTTTTTTATATATAAAACACAAATCAAATATAGTTGAACAAGCTAATTCAGAGAAAATGTGTCCCCCACTTAAGGAAAAAAAAAAGACCATGCAAGGATCTAAAAGGGGGACACTTTAAAGGGGTTGGGAGGGTCATAGGGAGTTACGGTATAAAATTTCATTGCAAAAGCTCAAAAGCTTCTAGAAACATCGCTTGGAAATGAAATTTTTACTCACAAACAATGTATGAATTTATGACCTTGACCTTTGAACCTCAAATACTTTGAGGACCCAAGATGCATCAACTGACAAAGTTTGATGATTCTAAGCCAATCAGTGCCTGATATATTTAAACAAAGCCATAAATTTTCAGAAGTAGGTCACAGTGACCTACTTTTCAGTCGACTAACTCTGCAGACCCAAGATGCATCAACTGACAAAGTTTGATGATTCTAAGCCAATTTATACCTGATATATTTAATTAAAGCCATAAATTTTCAAAAGAGGTCATGGTGACCTACCTTTCAGTCGACCTACTCCGAAGACCCAAGATGCATCAACTGACACAGTTTGATGATTCTTAGCCAATTAGTACCTGAAATATTTAATTACAGTCATATAAATTGAAAGTAGGTCATGGTGACTTACTTTTCAGTCGACCTACTGCGAGGACCCAAGATATATCAACTGACAAATTTTGATGATTCTAAGCCAAACAGTACCAGAAGAAATATTAAATACAGCCATAAAATTTCAAAAGTAGGTCATGGTGACCTACTTTTCAGTCGACCTACTCCGAAGACCCAAGATTCATGAACTGACAAAGTTTGATGATTCTAAGCCAATTAGTTCCTGAAATATTTAATTATAGTCATATAAATTGAAAAGTAGGTCACGGTGACCTACTTTTCAGTCGACCTGCTGCTAGGACACAAGATCTATCAACTGACAAATTTTGATAATTCTAAGCCAAACAGTACCCAAAAAAATATTAAATACAGCCATAAAATTTTTTGAAGTAGGTCAGGGTGACCTACTTTTTAGTTGTCGTACTCCAAGGACCCAAGATCCATTAACTGACTAAGTTTGATGATTCTAAGAAAATTAGTACCTGAAATATTTAATTAAAAAGCCATAAATTTTCAGAAGTAGGTCACACTGACCTACTTTTCAGTTATTGTACTCTGAGGACACAAGATGCATCAACTGACAAAGTTTGATGATTGTAAGCCAATTAGTACCAAAAATATTTAATTAAAGCCATATATTTACAAAAGTAGGTCAGGGTGACCTACTTTTCAGTCGACCTTCTCTGAAGACCCAAGATGCATCAACTGCATCAACTGACAAAGTCAATTAGTATCTGAAATATTTAATTATAGACATATAAATTGAAAAGTAGGTCACGGTGACCTACTTTTCAATTGACGTTTTTTGAAGACCCAAGATGCATCAACTTACAAAGTTTTATGATCACAGACCTTAAAATGTCCAAGTTATGCCTCTAAAACACTTTGAAATTGAATGCCTGCTAAGTTCAAAAAGTAGGTCACTGTGACCTACTTTTTAATAAATATGTTTTATGGCCCCAAGATGCATCATGTTACAAGATTTCATGATTATAAACCTCTCAGTATCCTAATTAATGATCTTAATTGTTTTGAAAAAGATTAGCCATAAAATTCAGAAAGTAGGTTAAGGTGACCTACTTTTTAGTTACTCTGAGGACCCAAGATACATCATCTGACAAACTTTGATGATCATAGGCCTTAAATTGTTCAAAATATGCCTCTAAATCATTTTGAAAAAGAATGGCCACAAAATTTAAAAAGTTGGTCACCATGACCTACTTTTGAGTCAACATGATATGAAGTCCGTAGATGCATTAACTGACAAGATTTGATGATCCTAGTCCTTATAGTGAGCAAAATATCAACATTTTAATAAAATGTAATTTTTGGTCAACTTTTAAGTGACCTTGAGACCACGCCCTTTGCCCCAGGGTAAATCCCCATGCAAATTTTAATCTACAACATATCCTCATCCTTTTGTGTAAGTTTGGTGATAATCTGCCCAGTGGTTCTTGAGATGAAGATTTTTTAGCAACCAGTACTTTTGTTTCTATTTTCCTAATTATCTCCCCTTGTTTAAGGGTCACAACCCTATTTTTAGTATAAACGGGAGCCCTTGGACCAAGGATACCCTGTGACAAATTTGACAATAATTGGCCAAGGGGGTTCTTGAGCTATTGCCCATATTGTAAAAAGTTTACGCACACCTCACAAATGGCCATAGCATTATCTCTTTGAGCCTTTGGCTCAGAAGAGCTAAAACCATGGACATAAACAGGTCTGGACGATTTCCAAATATGGAAGTCAAGAACGATAAAGTGAATTGCTATAAATACAGTGAGTAAACAAGGTGCCAATCCTTCTGACCAATCAGATAATGTCATTTAGACAAACCCATGAGAAAATAAAACATGTGGTTTTAAAGTTTTTTTTTGCTCAAAAGATTTTTCTAGAACAAACTTTTTGTAAACTTTATGCACTTTTAGGAATGATATAGTATATTTGACAATTCTACCGTGAATAAACACGACTTGAAAGTTTAATATAAATTCTAAGTGGGGTTAAAAATCTGTCACTACGAGGAAGCAATCCCAAAAGTTTAACTTGTGTTGAGAAATTTTATATAAATACAGCAGATTTCAGTTTTTAGACCTGACATGAAAAAGTTTTCGTATGGGAATGTAACAGTCTTAATTACTTCTTGAGTGTTTATTACAAAATCGTCCATGTAGTTTCTGATATGCGAGGTACATGTAAGATATGGTGATAAAAAGCATTCATGAACATTTCCTTTTCTCCATGTTTTTCATCTTTCTTTTTGTCCATTTAAAGTGTATTTGGCGCTCATGAAACCCATGTTATTTTAAAACTACAT
>NW_026889785.1:8347500-8587500 GCF_033153115.1 Saccostrea echinata
TGGAATTGTCACTGAACGGTAAATGAAAGGTCACTGAAATATAAATGAATGGTCACTGAAATCTGGCGGAATGGTCACTGAAATATGACAGAATGGTAAATGAAAGGTCACTGAAATATGACAGAATGGTAAATGAAAGGTCACTGAAAAATGACGGAATTGTCACTGAAATATTAATGAATGGTCACTGAAAGATGGTGGAATGGTCACTGAAATATGACAGAATGGTCCCTGAAATATAAATGAAAGGTCACTGAAATATGGCGGAATGGTGACTGAAATAAGGCAGAATGGTCACTGAATGGTAAATGAAAGGTCGCTGAAATATGGCGGAATTGTCACTGAAATATAAATGAAAGGTCACTGAAATATGGTGGAATGGTGACTGAAATGAGGCAGAATGGTCACTGAATGGTAAATGAAAGGTCACTGAAATATGGCGGAATGGTGACTGAAATGAGGCAGAATGGTCACTGAATGGTAAATGAAAGGTCACTGAAATATGATGGAATGGTCACTGAAATATGACGGAATGGTCACTGAATGATAACTGAAAGGTCACTGATATGTTTCTGCCATTCAGTTGACTTAATGACAACTGAAATGCTTCTGAATGTCAACTGAAAACTACCTTGTCAGTTACCATTCTGTTGTCAATCAGTTACCATTCAGTTATCATTCAGTCCACTGAAAGGCCAGATTTCATCCTGTGCATCTTCAAGTATAGATGTCAGCAACCAAGAAATGGTGGAATCGTCGTGTGCAGATGACTGCAGCAATGTATTCACTTGTCCAGAGGATGGATGCATATCTACATTTGTAAGATATGGCCATTTGTGTAACCACTTAGATACAGGAAACCACACTTTTTCAGTTGAGAGAATGGACTTAAAGGATTTTCGTTACTATCCTAATTGAAAATAGACTTACTGATCCAAATTTGAATGGATCAAAAGATGCTTCTTCAGGTGTGAGCACTTTGGTGCTCTTCTCTTAAAAAAGATTTACTGAAACTAAAAAATCCCTTATGACCAAGAAATTCAACCAAGTGAATCAACAGGAATTAAATGTGAACCTGAAGAAGTGGCACGAGAGATGAGAATTGTAAAAAATGACAATGGTGAACGAATTTTCCAGTACGGAGATTTTCTCTCAGCATCTCAAATTGCAATTTTTAGCCGGGCTTTGCTGAAAGCAAAGTCCTGGCTGTAGGCATCGTGATCGACTGCCTTACTATAAATAGCACATGTTCAGAAAAGTAAACAAAAAGCCTAACAGCGTCAAAGCAGACGCTTCCGATAAACAAAATAGTCACATTGAAAGACGATACTTAAACAAATTTTTTTACATCTCAATCTACGGAATTGTTATTTGATCAATATTTTTGTTTGAGAATTAAATTAAAAGAGGAATTAGATATTTACTTTATTATTATCGTGATATAACAATTTGTGCACATACGCTACTGAATGCATATTGTAAGCGAACTATTTTCAATAAGCGCGGGCTTTTCGACAGGTTGCCTATGTTTCATATCGTTTTCGTCGATGTTATGTGAGTGGTTATATTCTCTGTTTTGTCTTTCAGCAAATAAATAGATAAGTAAAGTGGAGTTTAAAGAATTAATTAATGTGCGTTATGCCTGAATTAGGTCGCCTGACAATTGTACATGGTGTATCTGGTGTATCTAGTCGGTGATAAAAGTAGTGTTTGTTTGAAACTTTAAGAATATCTCTAAAAATATGTGCATTTCTTTAACTATGAATTACATAAATTATTAAACCAATATGAATTTAATTTTTTTTAAATTAAATTCTAATTCAAATCTAAAGAAAAATCAGCACACCATATGGTTCAACATTCTTTTTAAAAAAATTTGGCAATTGACAGACAAACATGTTTTGTAAAAAATTAATTGTTTTCTTAAAAGTTAAAATTAGTTACCTTAAATGTTTAAATTAGTGACATTAAATAAAACAAATGACTTTTATATTCCCCTCACTAGCCATATGTTATTGGTAGAATTAAAAAAAATTGTATGACATTTTTTGTTCGTTTACTGATATTATAGTATAATTAGTCTGACCTATATTTGTTTACGTCCGTGATGCATGTATAAACAGTAAGCCCACTGACAATGTCGTGATATCTGTAATTGTTTTTTTAAGATCAGTATAGCATTAAGGTGTCTTGAATGGCAAGAAATTTAATGTAATAATGAATTTTAAAAACATCGGTGGTCATTTATCAGATGTAATTTGGTACGATACCGTGTTAATTCCTGCTGATATTTTCATGGTTGATCTTGTGAAAACGGCTTAACAGGACACAATTTATTAAATTTTTCCTTTCAAAATAATTGCAAAAAGATGATGATTTTATGATTATATTAACGGCATAAAATAACAGCGAACACCGACTACTTGCAGCAAACAAGTGCGCCGCTATTACGAATTCGTAAAACAAAGAGACAGTTACGGATACTCGTAATTTTCTGGAAAAAAAAATGTGTAGGAGGTCAGTCGGGTATAACCGGAAACAAATTTTTTTTAGCCTAATGACATATGTATGTAAATATTCATGAAGATTAATCTTACAGTTGTAATACTGGTAATGCTGAAATGTTTTCAATATATTGCTACTCAAATAAAAAAGTTAAAATTTGAATGCGTTTAAAGAAAAGGGTTTGAAAATACGGTATTACTTCGATAGCCCTGAATGCAATTAAAATAACTTTCTCCTTTCTAATAAATAATTTCGAACAAAAATCCTTATGATGGTTAAGATCTTGTGTTTGTTTGTTTGTATGTTGTTTAACGTCCCTCTCGAGAATTTTTTCACTCGTATGGAGACACTACCACTTGCCGGTGGAGAGCTCCAAATTTTGTCCTATACTCGGCACTTACGGCTATTGAGCAGTGAGGGATCTTTTTCGTGCAAGCACCTATTGCGACACGGGCCCTCGGTTTATACGGTCTCAACGGAAGGATCGGTCTCCACGTCCCACAGTGGGATTCGAACCCGCGACGTAAGGATTAACTCCTTACTTCGCGACTCTAGAGCAGACGCTCTTACCACTGCACCACGCGGGCGACTAAGATCTTGTGTAAAGGTGATGTAAATGAAGTTCAAAACTATTTGTTTTCTTTCATAATATGAAATGAACAATGCGATTCCATTTGGTTAATATTTTAATTTAATAGTATTAATTTAAATGACTGGGATAAAGATTTATATTCTGTGAAGCATGGAATATAAATAAATAAAAATGTAAACTTTAAGGTAGAAATTTCATGTGAATATGTTTATGTATAATATATAAATTATTTATACCCATTTAACAATCAATTTAGCGTCGAAAATTTTTATGCTTACAAATTCAGATCAAATTTTTAGTGAAAAGTCAATATGTTTTGAATGTGAAAATTTTGTTCGAGACTTCTCACCTTGGATTCATCTCGCATGTGCTCCCGAAGCGCTTTACAGTATATTGAGCGTGCGCGCGCATTCCAGAAAAAAAAATGGTCTTAAAACACATGCAAGCTCTCAAGGGTGCTGGGAAATAAAAATCGTTTATGTTAATATATAATTAAAAGAAAACAACATATAAAAATGTTCATTAGTCTTTATCTAAGTACAACACATTATAATTTTTCAGAAAAAGTTGGTTAGTCTTTGCTTCAAAACTTCCTGTTCAGAATGAAGAGCCATCTATGAACGAGCCATAAAGACCTGAATACATCATGATTTTCTCAGGCAATGACCATTATGGCCGAACCTGGAACTAGAACTAGACTCATATTCATGTCATAAAGATTAGATAATTATAATTTTCGTGCAGCTGGTTTCCTAGAGGACCAAAAATAAAGACTATTTCTTTTCTGATTAATACAGGCATGCAGTATCATTATCAGAAAAAAGGAGAATTGTCCAAACCCGAAAATCCTATTCCGTTGGAGAAGGAGTAGGGGTGGGCTACAACTTACTTTCACATTTCGAATTTCGTTAATTCATTACCAAATTACCGTACTTTTAATATGCTACAATAAAATGATGGGTACAATCTAATTAAAATTAGACTATCCATTTTGCTTTTAGTAAATCTGTTCGTCGCTCGTGACAAATACCTGGTTTATATTAGGAAGAGTGAGATGAAGGTTCCAATTTAAATTTGATTGCGAAGAGTCAATCAACCTTTCAATGTACATTGTCCATTGTAAAAGTTTATGTTTGAAAAATGGTGACACCCCTAGCTCCTCCGATACTATATATGTGCCTGTATGAATCAGCAAAACCACTCAAAGTGCACTGTTACCATGCATAACCATTGTGAGCTTAATGTTTAGAAAGGTATAAATGTATTTTCATAAAAAATATCACCAAGTCCTATCCTGGGGTCTTAACGTTGGGTTCTGGACCGTAAATTTTAATTATTGGTAGATGGGTTATTGTTAATTATAATCCTACAAACTCTACCTGTTAAATATCAATGGTCAGAAAGAAAGATTTTCAAATATGTACTAATTTAGGATTAGACAATACACTCGAACATATTAAAGCCCGGCTTTCAGTACTTTCAGTACTTTGATTTGTAGTAGACTTGCGTTAAAGAAAAGGCAGATGTCTAACACCGACTATGAAGAAAACGACTTGACAGCTGAAGGGAACATAAACAATTTAAATCAGATTTCTGATGTGGCTCTTAAAGCAGTGAACTAAAATACATTTTTTAACTAAAATAAAGATTTTAATATCAAAATTTGTGGAAGGGGGATATAGGAATCACCCTGTTTGCTTGTCCATCTGTCTGTGGACAACACTTGGATACGTTCAGCGAATCAGCGTTAAGGTCTGTTCCTGCATATGACAAGTGGTATACAAACCAACCTCGTATGGATGGTTTGTCTGTGGATAGTGTGTCCATTGAATGCTTCGGATGCTGCACGTGACCTACATTTTATGCTTACAGTGACTTTGGTAAAGTACAGCTTTTATGTCTGTTCCCACATTATTTCAAGTGGTATATAAACCAAACTTGCTAGCATGGTTTGTCTATGACTGCTGTGTAAAATAAATGCGGCGGATGCTGCATGTGACCTTTATTTTATGCTTGAGTAACTGATTAAATTCATCATGTAGTACTGTTGATAGTTTTGAAATTTATTTTGATTGGTGGAGGTTTCCTTCTTTTTGTCAGTTCCTTGTTAAAAAAAATTGATAATGGTTATATAATTAATTTGATTATGGTTATAGAAATTATTAGGGTCTTCCGTCTCCAACGGAAGACCCTTCTATTATTCTATTGTTTCTTTTTCACTTTTATTATTAGGGTCTTCCGTCTCCAACGGAAGACCCTTCTATTATTCTATTGTTTCTTTTTCACTTTTATTAAGGTCTTCCGTCTCCAACGGAAGACCTTATTGTTTTCGTTCGGTTTCTTTTTCCCTATTATTATTATTATTATTATTATTCTTACCGATATTGTGCACGCGAGTTCTCGAAAACGTCTTGGCCGATTTTCATAAAACTTTCAGATCTGATAGGTATTGATCTGAACCTTATTGGAAATTTTTTTCGTTGATGGCCTCATTTTCTATCTCGAGATATTTAGGATTTTCTGATTTTTAGAGGGTCGGCTTGTCCTGGAAACTCCTCCGAAACGACTTAAGATATTGATTCAAGATTTTCAGTGAAGGTAGGGGAAAGTAGGTAGATTTGCAGGCAGTTGTCCAAATCTCGATAGCGCAAAAGGCGCCGAAGCTCGGTAGGGCTCAATAAATGTCTCAGAAACATCTCACAAAATTTTACACCTTTTCTTTCATATCTTCATACCTGTTAAGAATTTGTTAAAACATATAGAAGAAAAGTTGTGCAGAATGACACGACCTTTCATTTGATATCAAGAAAAAGGGGCTGACCTCTCAAATTAGGGGCTCAGAGGGGCCAAAAGCCTTTCATCTATAATTCTTTAACGATCAATAATTTGTAATACATTACTGAAGCAAAGATGCTTATCATAACGATTTACAACAATATATGATAAGATTCTGATCATATGTTACGTAATAAGGGGTCACAAGGGGCCAGAATGCTAAATCTTTGACGCTTTATATCTCGAAAAGGGGGAATATTTTGATAAGCAATATTGAACAAAAGATGGTCAGAATAATGTTCTAAACAATATGCACCCTTTCAATTTTTGTCAAACGGCCCCATTAAGGACTTGGAGGGGTGGCCCCTAAATATTTCCATTCAGGATATCTCCATAACGAAAAGGAATCTCTGAATAGTTGTTAAACTAAAAGTCTTCAAAATCACAAGATCTTACATTTGATATCAAGAAAAGGGGGCTGACCCCTCAAATTAGGGGCTCAGAGGGGCCAAAATTCTTTCACCTCTAACTCTTTAATGATCAATAATTTGTAATACATTACTGAAGCAAAGATGCTTATCTTAACGATTGACAACAATATATGATAAGATTCTGATCATATGTTACGTAATAAGGGGTCACAAGGGGCCAGAATGCTAAATCTTTGATGCTTTATATCTCGAAAAGGGGGAATATTTTGATAAGCAATACTGAACAAAAGATGGTCAGAACAATGTTCTAAACAATATGCACCCTTTCAATTTTTGTCAAACGGCCCCATTAAGGACTTGGAGGGGTGGCCCCTAAATATTTCCATTCGGCATATCTCCATAACGAAAAGAAATCTCTGAATAGTTGTTAAACAAAAAGTCTTCAAAATCACAAGATCTTTCATTTGATATCAAGAAAAGGGGCTGATCCCTCACATTAGGGGCTCAGACGGGTCAAGAGTCTTTCACTTATAACTCTTTAACGATCAATAATTTGTAATACATTACTGAAGCAAAGGGGTTTATCTTACCGATTTACAACTATATATGATAAGATTCTGATCATATGTTACGTAATAAGAGGTCACAAGGGGCCAGAATGCTAAATCTTTGACGCTTTATATCTCGAAAAGGGAGAATATTTTGATAAGCAATACTGAACAAAAGATGGTCAGAATAATGTTCTAAACAATATGCACCCTTTCAATATTTGTTAATCGGCCCCATTAAGGACTTGGTGGTGTGGCCCCTAAATATTTCAATTCAGCATATCTCCACAACGAAAAGAAATCTCTGAAAATTTCATAAACAAAACGTTCCAAAATCACAAGACCTTTCAATTGATATCAAGAAAAAGAAGCTGCCCCTCAAACTAGGGGCTCAGAGGGGCCAAAAGCCTGTCATCTATAGCTCTTTGATAATGTTATATAAATCAAAAGAATGAAATCTAATTAGGGAAGTCTATATATTATTATCTTTCAACAAAGATCATAGTCAAAATCATGTCTCATCTTATTGAAAAATCGGACGGAAGACCTACTCGTTGCTCGCAACGAGATCTCATCTAGTTAGGGTCTTCCGTCTCCAACGGAAGACCCTTCTATTATTCTATTGTTTCTTTTTCACTTTTATTATTATTATTATTATTCTTTTTTTTTCTTTACAATTTTTGTGCAGAAGATTTCTCGGAGTTGGCTCGATCGATTTACTTGAAAGTTTCAGGGAAGATGTATCTTTGTCTGAACCTTATACGTTTTTTTCATTTTTTTGAAATTCACTTCCGGTCGGAAGTTATCGCCCTTTAATCAAAATTCAGAGGACCTCCTTGTCTGCAATGGAACACAAAAATGATTAAAGCTAGAGTGCTGAAATTTTCAGCGATGATAGAGGACATGTTGCCATTGATCACCTGGGTTTTCAAATCTTCCGGAAGTGCCTAGTATGGAAGCTCGGTAGGGGTCAAAATTTAGGACACGAATCATGAGTGAATTTTAGAGACATTTCTTACGATAACTTTTTAACTATGAGTATTTTGTTAAACCATATTGAACAGAAATTGTGTAGAATTACAAGATCTTTTATACGATATCAAAGAAAAAGGGCTGACTCATCACATTAGGGGCTGAGAAGGGCCAAAAGTCTTTAATCTATAACTCTTTAACGATCAATATTTTGTAATGCATTACTGAAGCAAAAATGTTTATCTCAACAATGTACGACTATATATTGTGATATTCACATCATATGTTACATGATTAGGGGCCATAAGGGGCCAGAATGCTAAATCTTTGACGCTTTATATCTCAAAATTGGGAAATATTTTGATAAGCAATATTGAACAAAAGATGTCCAAATTAATGTTCTAAACAGGATGCAACCTTTCATTTTTTGCTAAACGTCCCCATTAAGGAGTTGAAGGGCCGGCCCCTAAATTCTTCTTTTGCAAATATCTCAGAAATGAAAAAGAATTTCTGACTAGTTGTTGAACAAAAAGTGTTCAAAATCATGAGAGCTTTAAAGTGATATGAAGAAAAAGGGGCTGGACCCTCACAATAGGGGCTGAGAGGGGCCGAAAGTCTGAACAATAACTCTTTAACGATCAATATTTTGTAATGCATTACTGAAGCAAAAATGTTTATCTCAACAATGTACGACTATATATTGTGATATTCACATCATATGTTACATGATAAGGGGCCATAAGGGGCCAGAATGCTAAATCTTTGACGCTTTATATCTCAAAAGTGGGAAATATTTTGATAAGCAATATTGAACAAAAGATGTCCAAAATAATGTTCTAAACAAGATGCAACCTTTCATTTTTTGCTGAACGTCCCCATTAAGGAGTTGAAGGGCCGGCCCCTAAATACTTATTTTCCAAATATCTCAGAAATAAAAAAGAATTTCTGACTAGTTGTTGAACAAAAAGTGTTCAAAATCATGAGAGCTTTAAAGTGATATGAAGAAAAAGGGGCTGGACCCTCACAATAGGGGCTGAGAGGGGCCGAAAGTCTTTGAACAATAACTCTTTAACGATCAATATTTTGTAATGCATTACTGAAGCAAAAATGTTTATCTCAACAATGTACGACTATATATTGTGATATTCACATCATATGTTACATGATTAGGGGCCATAAGGGGCCAGAATGCTAAATCTTTGACGCTTTATATCTCAAAATTGGGAAATATTTTGATAAGCAATATTGAACAAAAGATGTACAAAATAATGTTCTAAACAAGATGCAACCTTTCATTTTTTGCTAAACTCCTTAATGGGGACCATTAAGGAGTTGAAGGGCCGGCCCCTATATACTTCTTTTGCAAATATCTCAGAAACGAAGAAGAATTTCTGACTAGTTGTTGAAGAAAAAGTGTAAAAAATCATGAGAGCTTTAAGGTGATATCAAGGAAAAGGGTCTGACCCCTTAAATAAGGGGCCGAGAGGCGCCGAAAGTATACAATCAATAACTCTTTAATGATCAATATTTTGTAATATATTACTGAAGCGAAATAGTTCTTCTTCACAAACTTTATCTAAATAACATGATGTTGATATCATATGTTACGAAATAAGGGGTCTTTAGGGGGCCAGATTGCATAATCTTTGGCGCAATATGTCTTGAAAAGGAAGAATATTTTGATAAACAGTATTGAACAAAAGACGTTCAAAATAATATTCTGAACAATATGCACTCTTTGAATTTTTGCTAGACGTCCCCATTTAGGACTTGAAGGGCCGGCCCTTAATATTTCTTTTGCATATATTCCGAAAACAAAAAAGAATTTCTGAATAGTTGTTGAACAAAAAGTGTTCAAAATCATGAGAGCTTTAAGATGATATCAAGACAAAGGGGCTGACCTCTCACATTAGGAGCCAAGAAGGGCCGAAAGTCTTTAATCTAAAACCCTTTAATGATCAATATTTTGTTAAACATTATTAAAGCAAAATTGTTCGTCTTAACAATTTATTTATATCATTATATTTGAACGAAAATCCCAGTCAAATTCTTATCTTATCTTATCAAAAATCGGACGGAAGACCTACTCGTTGCTCGCAACGAGATCTCATCTAGTTATTATTATTATTCTTTTTTTTTCTTTACAATTTTTGTGCAGAAGATTTCTCGGAGTTGGCTCGATCGATTTACTTGAAAATTTCAGGGAAGATGTATCTTTGTCTGAATCTTATACGTTTTTCTCATTTTTTTGAAATTCACTTCCGGTAGGAAGTTATCGCCCTTTAATCAAAATTCAGAGGACCTCCTTGTCTGCAATGGAACTCAAAAACGATTAAAGCTAGAGTGCTGAAATTTTCAGCGATGATAGAGGACATGTTGCCATTGATCACCTGGGTTTTCAAATTTTCCGGAAGTGCCTAGTATGGAAGCTCGGTAGGGGTCGAAATTTAGGAAACGAATCATGAGTGAATTTTAGAGACATTTCTTACGATATCTTTTTAACTCTGAGTATTTTGTTAAAACATATTGAACAGAAATTGTGTAGAATTACAAGATCTTTTATATGATATCAAGGAAAAAGGGCTGACTCATCACATTAGGGGCCAAGAGGGGCCGAAGGTCTTTAATTAATAACTCTTTAACAATCAATATTTTGTAATCCATTACTGAAGCAAAAATGTTTATCCCAGCAATTTACTACTATATATTGTGATATTCACATCATATGTTACATAATTAGGGGCCATAAGGGGCCAGAATGTTAAATCTTTGACGCTTTATATCTCAAAAGTGGGAAATATTTTGATAAGAAATACTGAACAAAAGATGTTCAAAATAATGTTCTAAACAATATGCAACCTTTCATTTTTTGCTAGAAGTCCCCATTAAGGAGTTGAAGGGCCGGCCCCTAAACACTTCTTTTGCAAATATCTCAGAAACGAAAAAGAATTTCTGACTAGTTGGTGAACAAAAATTGTTCAAAATCATGAGAGCCTTAAAGTGATATGAAGAAAAAGGAGCTGGACCCTCAAGATAGGGGCTGAGAGGGGCCGAAAGTCTTTGAACAATAACTCTTTAACGATCAATATTTTGTAATGCATTACTGAAGCAAAAATGTTTATCTCAACAATTTATAACTATATATTTTGATATTTACATCATATGTTACATAATTAGGGGCCATAAGGGGCCAGAATGCTAAATCTTTGACGCTTTATATCTCAAAAGTGGGAAATATTTTGATAACCAATATTGAACAAAAGTTGTCCAAAATAATGTTTTATACAAGATGCAACCTTTCATTTTTTGCTAAACATCCCCATTAAGGAGTTGAAGGGCCGGCCCCTAAATACTTCTTTTGCAAATATCTCAAAAACGAAAAAGAATTTCCGACTAGTTGGTGAACAAAAATTGTTCAAAATCATGAGAGCTTTAAAGTGATATGAAGAAAAAGGGGCTGGACCCTCAAAATAGGGGCTGAGAGGGGCCGAAAGTCTTTGAACAATAATTCTTTAATGATCAATATTTTGTAATGCATTACTGAAGCAAAAATGTTTATCTCAACAATTTATAACTATATATTTTGATATTTACATCATATGTTACATAATTAGGGGCCATAAGGGGCCAGAATGTTAAATCTTTGACGCTTTATATCTCAAAAGTGGGAAATATTTTGATAAGCAATATTGAACAAAAGATGTTCAAAATAATGTTCTGAACAGTATGCAACCTTTCATATTCTGCTAAACGTCCCCATTAAGGAGTTGAAGGGGCGGCCCCTAAATACTTCCTTTCCAAATATCTCAGAAACGAAAAAGAATTTCTGAGTAGTTGTTGAACAAAAAGTGTTCAAAATCATGAGAGCTTTAAAGTGATATGAAGAAAAAAGGGGCTGGCCCCTCAAAATAGGGGCTGAGAGGGGCCGAAAGTCTTTGAACAATAACTCTTTAACGATCAATATTTTGTAATGCATTACTGAAGCAAAAATGTTTATCTCAACAATTCACAACTATATATTATGATATTCACATCATATTTACATAATTAGGGGCCATAAAGGGGCCAGAATGCTAAATCTTTGACGCTTTATATCTCAAAAGTGGGAAATATTTTGATAAGCAATATTGAACAAAAGTTCTTCAAAATAATGTTCTAAACAATATGCAACCTTTTGATTTTTTCTAAACGTCCCCATTAAGGAGTTGAAGGGCCGGCCCCTAAATATATCCTTCGGATATATCTCGGAAACGAAAAAGAATTTTTGAATAATTCTTGAACAAAAAGTGTTCAAAATCATGAGAGCTTTAAGGTGATATCAAGGAAAAGGGTCTGACCCATTAAATAAGGGGCTGAGAGTATACAATCAATAACTCTTTAATGATCAATATTTTGTAATATATTACTGAAGCGAAATAGTACTTCTTCACACACTTTTTTCTAAATAACATGATGTTGATATCATATATTACGCAGTAAGGGGTCTTAAGGGGGCCAGATTGCATAATCTATGGCGCAATGTATCTTGAAAAGGAAGAATATTTTTGATAAACAGTATTGAACAAAAGACGATCAAAATAATATTCTGAACAATATGCACTCTTTCAGTTTTTGCTAGACGTCCCCATTTAGGACTTGAAGGGCCGGCCTTTAATATTTCTTTTGCATATATCCCGAAAACAAAAAAGAATTTCTGACTAGTATTTGAACAAAAAGTGTTCAAAATCATAAGAGCTTTAAAATGATATCAAGAAAAAGGGGCTGACCTCTCACATTGGGGGCCAAGAAGGGGCGAAAGTCTTTAATCTATATTCCTTTAATGGTCAATATTTTGTAAAACATTATTCAAGCAAAATTGTTCATCTTAACAATTTATTTATATCAGTATATTTGAACGAAAATCTCAATCAAATTCTTATCTCATCTTATCAAAAATCGGACGGAAGACCCACTCGTTGCTCGCAACGAGATCTCATCTAGTTATTATTATTATTCTTTTTTTTTCTTTACAATTTTTGTGCAGAAGATTTCTCGGAGTTGGCTCGATCGATTTACTTGAAAATTTCAGGGAAGATGTATCTTTGTCTGAACCTTATACGTTTTTCTCATTTTTTTGAAATTCACTTCCGGTCGGAAGTTATCTCCCTTAAATCAAATTTCAGACGACATCCTTGTCTGCGATGGAACTCAAAAACGATTAAAGCTAGAGTGCTGAAATTTTCAGTGATGATAAAGGACATGTTGCCATTGATCACCTGGGTTTTCAAATTTTCCGGAAGTGCCTAGTATGGAAGCTCGGTAGGGGTCAAAATTTAGGAAGCGAATCATGAGTGAATTTTAGAGACATTTCTTACGATAACTTTTAAACTATGAGTATTTTGTTAAAACATATTGAACAAAAATTGTGTAGAATTCCAAGATCTTTTATATGATATCAAAGAAAAAGGGCTGACTCATCACATTAGGGGCTGAGAAGGGCCGAAAGTCCTTAATCAATAACTCTTTAACGATCAATATTTTGTAACGCATTACTGAAGCAAAAATGTTTATCTCAACAATTTACAACTATATATTATGATATTCATATCATATGTTACATAATTAGGGGCCATAAGGGGCCAGAATGCTAAATCTTTGATGCTTTATATCTCAAAAATGGGAAATATTTTGATAAGCAATATTGAACAGAAGATGTCCAAAATAATGTTCTAAACAAGATGCAACCTTTCATTTTTTGCTAAAGGTCCCCATTAAGGAGTTGAAGGGCCGGCCCCTAAATACTTCTCTTTCAAATATCTCAGAAACGAAAAAGAATTTCTGACTAGTTGTTGAACAAAAAGTGTTCAAAATCATGAGACCTTTAACGTGATATGAAGAAAAAGGGGCTGGACCCTCACGATAGGGGCTGAGAGGGGCCAAAAGTCTTTAATCTATAACTCTTTAACGATCAATATTTTGTAATGCATTACTGAAGTAAAAATGTTTATCTCAACAATTTACAACTATATATTATGATATTCACATCATATGTTACATAATTAGGGGCCATAAGGGGCCAGAATGCTAAATCTTTGATGCTTTATATCTCAAAAGTGGGAAATATTTTGATAAGCAATATTGAACAGAAGATGTCCAAAATAATGTTCTAAACAAGATGCAACCTTTCATTTTTTGCTAAAGGTCCCCATTAAGGAGTTGAAGGGCTGGCCCCTAAATACTTCTCTTGCAAATATCTCAGAAACGAAAAAGAATTTTTGACTAGTTGTTGAACAAAAAGTGTTCAAAATCATGAGACCTTTAAAGTGATATGAAGAAAAAGGGGCTGGACCCTCACGATAGGGGCTGAGAGGGGCCGAAAGTCTTTAATCAATAACTCTTTAACGATCAATATTTTGTAATGCATTACTGAAGACAAAATGTTTATCTCAACAATTTACAACTATATATTATGATATTCACATCATATGTTACATAATTAGGGGCCATAAGGGGCCAGAATGCTAAATCTTTGATGCTTTATATCTCAAAAGTGGAAATATTTTGATAAGCAATATTGAACAGAAGATGTCCAAAATAATGTTCTAAACAAGATGCAACCTTTCATTTTTTGCTAAAGGTCCCCATTAAGGAGTTGAAGGGCGGCCCCTAAATACTTCTCTTGCAAATATCTCAGAAACGAAAAAGAATTTTTGACTAGTTGTTGAACAAAAAGTGTTCAAAATCATGAGACCTTTAAAGTGATATGAAGAAAAAGGGGCTGGACCCTCACGATAGGGGCTGAGAGGGGCCGAAAGTCTTTAATCAATAACTCTTTAACGATCAATATTTTGTAATGCATTACTGAAGTAAAAATGTTTATCTCAACAATTTACAACTATATATTATGATATTCACATCATATGTTACATAATTAGGGGCCATAAGGGGCCAGAATGCTAAATCTTTGACGCTTTATATCTCAAAAGTGGGAAATATTTTGATAAGCAATATTGAGCAGAAGATGTCCAAAATAATGTTCTAAACAAGATGCAACCTTTCATTTTTTGCTAAAGGTCCCCATTAAGGAGTTGAAGGGCCGGCCCCTAAATACTTCTCTTGCAAATATCTCAGAAACGAAAAAGAATTTTTGACTAGTTGTTGAACAAAAAGTGTTCAAAATCATGAGACCTTTAAAGTGATATGAAGAAAAAGGGGCTGGACCCTCACAATAGGGGCTGAGAGGGGCCGAAAGTCTTTCATCTATAACCCTTTAACGATCAATAATTTGTAATGCATTACTGAAGCAAAAATGTTTATCTTAACGATTTACAACAACATATGATAAGATTCTGATCATATGTTACGAAATAAGGGGTCACAAGGGGCCAGGATCTTTGACGCTTTATATCTCAAAAAGGAAGAATATTTTGATATAATTTAATTCTGGTTGAAACGCCGTTTTTGATTGGATAAAAAGTTTACTTTATATTGTATAAATTGGGTTGCCTACGTCACAATGACTTGCATCAAAAACGTATCGATCCGCCTGACTTTACATTCAAATTTCGACTAAATTGAAGTCATAATCAAGGGCAATCATCTTTTTTTCTTACACTTAATGAATAAAAATTAAATTATAAGGAATGAAATTAATAGCTACCCAATTTATACGGTATAAACTGGGTTGGAACAGTTTACGCTATTTTATAAACCGCTTCACGGTTTATAAAGCCTAAACTGTCCCAACCCAGTTTATACCGTATAAAATGGGTAGCTATTAAATTCATTCCTTAAAAGCAATACTGAACAAAAGATGGTCAGAATAATGTTCTAAACAACATGCACTCTTTCAATTTTTGTCAGACAGCCCCATTACGGACCAGAAGAGGTTGCCCCTAAATATTTCCATTCAGCATATCTCCACAACGAAAAGAAATCTCTGAATAGTTGTTGAACAAAAAGTCTTCAAAATGACAAGACCTTTCATTTGATATCAAGAAAAAGGGGTCGATCCTTCAAATTAGGGGCTCAGAGGGGCCAAAAGTCCTTCATTTTTAACTTTTTAACGATCAGTAATTTGTAATACATTACTGAAGCAAAGATGTTTATCGTAACGATTTACAATATATGACAAGATTCTGATCATATGTTACGTAATAAGGGGTCACAAGGGGCCAGAATGCTAAATCTTTGACGCTTTATATCTCGAAAAGGGGGAATAGTTTGATAAGCAATACTGAACAAAAGATGGTCAGAATAACGTTCTAAACAATATGCACCCTTCTAATTTTTGTCAAACGGCCCCATTAAGGACTTGGAGGGGTGGCCCCTAAATATTTCCATTCAGCATATCTCCACAACGAAAGAAAATCTCTGAATAGTTGTTGAACAAAAAGAGAATCACAAGACCTTTCAATTGATATCAAGAAAAAGGGGCTTACCCCTCAAACTAGGGGCTCAGAGGGGCCAGAAACCTGTCATATATAGCTCTTTGATAATGTTATATAAATCAAAAGAATGAAATCTAATTAGGGAAGTCTATATATTATTATCTTTTAACAAAGTTCATAGTCAAAATCATATTTCATCTTATCGAAAAATCGGACGGAAGACCTACTCGTTGCTCGCAACGAGATCTCATCTAGTTCTTTTTATTTTTTTTATTTTGAAGATTGAGGGGTTAAAGGTTGTAAATAGTTTTTGTTTTGGTTGGTTATATTGTATCGTTTGCTTTAATGATGCTTGTAAAATTTATATTTTTTGTGTTTATTAAAGCCGTTCCGCTTCAATGACTTTTGACGGAATTACGACCTTTTCAATTCTTTTAACAAAAATAGAAAAAAAAATAAGAGAGAAAGTCTCGACTTGAAGATCCAGATTAAACATTGGACTATTTATGGAACTCTTGAAAATATTTTATTGTGAAGAAGTACAGTGCATGGAAGTGGACTGGATACAATGATAGTCCTTTCCACTATACCTCATGTATATACAATATATATTTGTTTAATAGAAGACTGTCAAATAAAATCATACAATTTTTTGAGCTATTTTCAATCCATGTGTATTTCAAAACCTTAATGAAATAATTATGTATCGTTGTACAGAAACCAAACAAAAAAAACTTAAATAACAAGATTGTTTTGAATTTGAACATCTAGTGAGCAAGCGATTTTTACAGCACAAGCAAGAGCCGTCATACAACTTGCATATGAATGTAACAAATCTTCTAGTGAAAACATGTTTGCAATATTTTCGGACTCGCTCTCTTGCTTGCAATCTATACAACGTAGGAACATTGATAAACCCTACATTTTGGATATATTAATGCAGTATTATCATTTCGGGTAACAGGGTAAAGCGGTTGACTTCTGTTGGGTTCCGGATCGTGTCGGCATCCCTGGAAACACTAAGGCCGACGGTGCTGCAGAAGCTGCACTTCTGCATGAAGTTACTTTATTCAAAATTCCTTACACCGATTTGAAGTATCTAGTTAAAATTTCTGTTGATTCTCTTTGGCAAATTTATTGGGATTTTTGTGATGAAAGTAGTCTTTATGCTATTGAAAACGAAGTAAACAGATCATCTGACTTCGGTCTGAAACGTCAAGACGAAGTAATTATTTCAAGAATACGTATTGATCATTCAAAAATTACACATGAATAGTTATTGAATCGGGAGTCTCAGCCAGAATGTATATCCTGTGACTGTCCGATAACGATAAATCATATTCTATTGGAATGTTCATATCATTGTAACGACAGGGTACTTTTACAATTGGGAAACAACGGCATTGTCATAAGGGAGTCGCAGGATTGACGATAGCAAAGAAAATTACAGCAATTGTGAAGGAGCAGTCCTTACGAGTACTGTATTCAATGTCTGATGCAATCCTCCCGCCACAGAGTCGACCCAAGTTATCAAATTTTATACGGATCGCCAACAGAAACAGGGAAAAGGTACGTCCCGAGTAGCCAAAAGACTTCGATTTTGAGCTCGCGGAAGGATACATAACTGTAGGATTCCTCCAGAAAGACATTTCTTGTTACGGACAGCGGCATCTCATCTTTGCCACAACGGAACAATTCGATGTCTTAGCCATTTTACAGACATGGTACGTCGACGGGACTTTCAAAGATGTCAGGAGCCCATTTGCCCAGTTATTTTCAATTTACGTGTTCCTTGGTGACCATCAAAAACAAGCACCACTAGCTTTAGTCCTACCGAGTCGACGCCAGACTGCAGACTATGTCTTAATTTAAAAAAAAATATTGTTAAATATTGCCGAGTATTATATTTCAGTCGTGATTTTTTTTTCAATGACTTGCAAATTTATTATTGTTAGATTCTCAGTTTCAAGTGTATTATTATATAAATGTTCGAGTGTACATCTGTAAATCACGCAAATGGAACCCTCAGATTATATTCAAAATTAATTAATCCCGAAATAAATTTATACACGATTACTGAAACAGAGATTTTTGGCAGTACATAGATTGAAATTAGTGTCGTTGTTGACCAGCGTGTTCAGTGATGTGTAACATTGATACCCAAATAACATGCATTGACTCTGCTAATTATGCCCAAAGGCGATTGAAATCTCAGGTGTTGACACCATTTTATAAACGCGGTAAATTATTGACAAATAAGTTGATGAAACAAGAATATCAGCTGTCTCGTTTAAAGTCATCATTTCGTAAGTTCTATGGTCGATACAATGACCTTGTCAGCAAATACATTTTATCATTGAGTCAAATGCTGACTGACGTTTTTCATACTAATTGTTAGGCCATTATTTACACACTGAATTGTCAACGGATTTTCCGTTATTTCCCGATCATGACAAGGAGCACACGGCGGGTGTGACCGGTCGACAGGGAATGCTCACTCCTCCATGGCACCTGATCCCACCTCTGATGTTTGGAGGTCCGTGTTTGCTCTGCTCCTATTCTGTATTGTTTAATGGTCTTTTGAGCTTGAATACTGTTCGTTATCTCCATATATTTCATTTATACAGTTGTATTGCTTTTTATTTAATCGGTCAGTCAAACACAAACACAAATAAGATATTTTCAAATGTTTTTTTATTTTTAAATGTACTCTTTTAATAACTTGTTTATAATTAAAAACTAATTAATTAATAAATCCCCCAATAATTGTTCACATTGTTTATGTGACAGAAGAATGGTAGAATAATTTTATTTCATAGTCATTTAATAAATCATTAGGTTTTATTTAAGGGCGGTAAAAAATAGCATGAAGTGCTCTTTTTTAAGCATAGTAGCTTTTTCAATTGAGAAAAAAACCAGTACAGTATGCCCCCCTGCATATCTTACTGAAATGACAAGTTTGTTTTTTGTTTGTGTGCTTGTATTTTCTTTAAATAGTGCTAATGCAAACTTTGAGTACATAATCATGACAGCATTAATTTATTAAATAGGCCTAGATAATTGTTTTCAAACACCTGTATTGAAGTTTAAGGGATAAAAATCATCCCCTGACTTCCCTTTTTAACTACTTTCATTTTTAAAAAAATAATTGTAGACTACAACTGTGTAAATTTACAGCCCCTGAAGCCATTCAGTAATTAGAACATGTATAACTAACTCTACTAATTTAATTTTTGTTAAAAATACTTGTTTTTTGTGTATTTTTTTTAATCGTAAATATCTCTCTGCAGAAAGTAAACAAAACAAGGAGCTACAAATTCAGAATACACAAGGGGCGGAGCTATCATGTTACTCAGAACCTTTTTTACGATTGTGGGGCTGTGATGCTTCTATCACATACTAACTGAAATGGTTGCTAAGCAACATAAATGTAAAAAAAATTATATGTTTCAAAAATACTTGTTTGAATTATTAATGTGCATTTCAATGACTAAATATAACAATTATTTAAGAATAATAATTTATTGAATTGCATTTCTTTTCAAAACAAGGTGTGTAGTCAAATTTTCTGTTTCCATGGTAATAACAATAAATATTTCATGCACTACTTATATGCTTCTTATGCTATTATAACATTTTATGAATAACAGTTGATAAATGATGTGTTAATACAAAGATCATTGATAAAACAGTGGAAATTTTCAAATTTTGGTCATATGGACTAGTTGCAAAGCAACATTAATTTAGAAAGTGTATCCATGGTTACCAAAATAATATACTAAATAATTAATGTTGAACTGGTCATAATAGAGGAAAGGTCAGAAATTAAACAAGAGGCCAATGGGTCACACTGCTCACCTGAGCACATCGGCTAGGAAATCATCAGAAAAGCTCACTTGAGCCTTCGGCTCAGGTGGGCTAAAAAATGTGACTTAAATCTTGGTCATAACTTTTGAACCATACAAGAGAGGGAATTCAAAGTTTGTTTAAACCTTTATTTAAATTATATAGACAAACAAATGATGGGTCTTATTTACACACCCATTCCAATTCCTGAGTGATTTTTCTGTGGGCATCAAAACATCAGCTTTAAGAGAACTAATGAATATCTTTTAAATGGTAAGTTTTACTCAAGGTAAAATATAGAAACTTCTTACTTGTACAACAGTGGCCAAATATTTTCTCATTTTTGGAAACTTGATGTATTGTGGATGTTTTAGTTCTACTTGATCTATGACATAGTTCAATGCATCAGTTCCTCGTATGAAACTTTCTTCCCCCTTAATCAACACGGAACACAAATATATAAGAAATATATATATATGCACTATTGATTTTCAGTTCCACAGATTAAAGGTGACGTAACAGTTATTTAAATCTAAGTACTTTTGCAAAGACGTAAGAATTGTTTAAAGAAATGCCAACTTCCTCTCTAGTCGCCACCAATAGATCAATCCCTTTTCTTATGGAAGGTGCAAGGAGAATTGGGATTTGTCTATTTTGCTTCCCAATAACTTCTACTAGATCCATGCTGAAAGATAAAGATGTCAATGCTTACATCAGCAGATTCTTCTTCATCATAGTTCCTTTAAAAGGAGCAATTGAAATATATTTTTAAAAATGTAATACTCATACCAATTAGCAATTTCGCTATCTCGCTATTACACTGCCTCCATGTGACTCTTTCCAAAAACTTTGCTAGTAACATCTTTGATGCTTCATTTCTTCTTCGGAAACTGAAAGATTGCACTTTACAAAGTAGTATTTTGGCGAAATTCCTCCAATTTGACATGGTTTTCTCTGTATTAAGAAGTACTGTGTACTCCCTCAACTTAGTGTCAAGAAATTTCTGCAGACTGATTAAGTCTTCGATTACAGGAAACATGTCTTTCTTGTTGAATCGTTTTCTTTAGTAGTTTGATGCGCAATACTGGAAATTTTTTCTATCCATTCCACCTCATGTAAAGCAATGAAATCTGTAGCCTCTTGTCTTGCAACTGTGTCTTTCTCTTTGATGGCTTTCCAAATCTTAAAATTTGCCATGCGCCTGATCGAATGCCCAATTTTTTTCCCCCATTTCTGGTTTCTTGAACATTTAAACACCATTCAAACTCCTTTTTTCACACAACCCAACCGTCGCCCGCGTGACGCAGTGGTTAGAGCGTCTGCTCTAGAGTCACAGAGTAAGGAGTTGATCCTTACGTCGCGGGTTCGAATCCCACTGTGGGACGTCGAGTCCGGTCCATATGAGTGAAAAATTCTCGAGAGGGACGTTAAACAACATTCAAAAAACAAACACACCCCAACCAACTCCTTGGTACATTCCAACAAGAAGCCCATGGGCCACATCGCTCACCTGAGCACACTGGCTAGGCAATAGCACAAATAAGTTCATAATGAAAAGATTACTGGGGGAAGGGAGTGGGCTTGAATTTTAAACTACCTGATGATGCTTCCATGTCAATATAACAAATGGCTTTGTTGCACTTGAGAAGATTTAAAAAAAAATTGCCATATATTCCTTTGTAAAAACTTGATCCCTCATTGTGGCTCCTCCCTATCCCAGGGGTCATCATTTGAACAAATTCGAATCTACACTATCTGAGGATGCTTCCATATCAATATGACTTAACTTAGCTTTTTCTGTTTTTTAGAAGATTTTTTTTCTACATGTTCTAATGAAAAACTTTTGACCCCCCATCGTGGCCCCACCCTACCCCCGGGGTTCATCATTTGAACAAAACTGAATCAACACTACCTGGTGATGCTTCCATATCAAAATGACTTTCTGTTCTTGAGAAAAAAAATATTTTCCTATATGTTCCGATGTAAAATTTTTGATCCCCCATTGTGGCCCGATCCTATCCCAGGTGGTCATCATTTTTAAAAAAAACTTGAATCTACACTATCTGAAGATGCTTCTATATCAAAATGACTAATCATGGCTTTGCAGTTCTTTGCAGTTTTCTTCTTCAGAAGATATTTTCCTATATATTTCTATGTAAGACTTTGATCCTCAATTGTGGCCCCACCCTACCCCCGGGGGTCATGATTTGAACAAACTTGAATCTTCACTGCCCAAGGATGCTTCCATAGAAATATGACCAATCAGGGCTTTGCTGTTCTTGAGAAGAAGGTTTTTAAAGATTCTTCCTATATATTTTTATGTAAAACTTTGATCCTCCATTGTGGCCCCACTCAACCCCTGTAGGTCATGATTTGAACAAATTTGAATCTACACTACCTGAGGATCTTTCCACGTGAGTTTCATCTTCCATGGCCCGGTGGTTCTCGAGAAGATTTTTAAAAGATACCACCAAATTTTCACTTATTCTTAATTATCTCCCCTTAGAAGAAGTCGTGGCCCTTGATTTGAACAAACTTGAACCCCCTTCACCCAAGTGGCAAGTTTGGTTTAAATTGGCTTAGTGATCCTGGAGAAGAAATCGAAAAAGTGAAAAGTTTACAGACGGCAGACGGACTACAGACAAATTGTGATCGGAAAAGCTCACTTGAGCTTTCAGCTCAGGTGAGCTAAAACAGGGTAAAATATGTTATGAATATAATTTCCTGAATATTTTGTCATCATTATTAGTTATAAAAAATTCAATTCTATTCCTGGTCCCAAACATCAGAAGGAATTGTGTTGTGATCAGAAGGAACCCGTCCTGCTTGACATTCCGGGAGAAAGGAGTGAAGCTAATGATCCCAAAGACCCAGCTCAAGGGCGCACTGGTTCTAGTGTATTTGGTGAATTCGAGCCTGAGTGTGCAGGTTTATATGGATTGCAAGGAGGTCATGATGAATTGCTGGGAGTCTCTCTCGAGAGATTTGCTGATACAGAGCATAAAGGAGACGCCAGGATCCCAGGGGAAGATGACCGAATTGGCCAACCTGAAAACGAGAGAGAACCAGCTAAGTACAGTTAAGTCCAGAGAAGAAAGATATAGTAGAAAACGAGGGCCGCTTAGGTGGTGGAAAAATGGAGTAAATTAAAGTGTGGAGTAATTATGAAGAGTAGACAGTTTAGAATAGGTGGGCCTGATGCAAAAGCAACTTAGAATCGCAGCAAAACAATAAATAAGAGGACCTGAAATCTAACGTGTAAACTGGTGTTGTAGGTTTACATATTTAATAAATAATTCATCTTTGTTCCTACAGGAGACATGGAAGAGCCAGATATTGTTGGAGAAACCGGGGGCATCAAAAAGGTGGAAGAAAAAAAGACAGTCTGATCTTCCTGGTCTTGAATCGTTCCCTGAAGAGAATGTGGGTACAAGCAACACCAGAAAGCAGATATCAAAATCAATATAGGGAGGAGGGTGAGCAGAAGATAGGCAGAATGGTTGGGGAGAAAAGACAGAAATCAATGAAAAGTTATTTTACATGTCAAAAACAGTCATTGAATGCACTCTTTCATAACTGATCAGAAATCTAAAGTAAACTCTTTATATTGACAATGATCTGTTTAAGTAACTAGGGAAATCCTGGTCCCAAACATCAGGAGGAATTGTGTTGTGATCAGACGGAACCTGGTCTGCTTGACATTCCGGGAGAAAGGAGTGAAGCTAATGACCCCAAAGACCCAGCTCAAGGGCGCACTGGTCCACGTGTATTTGGCGAATTCGAGCCTGAGGTTCAGATGGATTGCAAGAAGGTCAAGATGAATTGCTGGGAGTCTCTCTCTCGAGAATACAGATACAGAGCCTAGGGGGAAGATGACCGAATTGGCAAACCTAGAAACAAGAGAGAAACAGGAAAGTACAGTTTTAAGCTCTCACACATGGAAATAATTTCAGTATATGTTACTATATCGCTTTAATGAAATTAATTTGACTCTCAGCAGATTATTCATGAAAGAGAAAACAAAGATTAGTCCAAAATTAATACTGTACTAACTGTAGGCAAAAAATGAAAAAAAAAAAAAAGAAATTGTCTCTATATATATAGAACTATAATTGACTAAGTTCATTTTCATTGGCTATACCTTTAAGACAACTAAAAGTTAATGAAATTTGCAGAAAATGACTATTAGTTTATCTTTCATATACTAGTGTATCAAAATTTATTTTTGTCCTTAAGGGATGAAAAATAAAAGAAAACTCTTTCTAACAGATTATTGAATTTTAGGCTAAATTTTTGTATAATTCAATAGTATATTAATTTTAAAATATTTAAAAAAAATTAGGAGTGACTTATGGAGAAAAAACAAGAGGCCCAAGGGCCTTAACCGTCACCTGAGTATAATACAGCAATTTAGAGGATCCATAGAGTATAAAATGAACTGAAAGGTGAAGCTTTGTTGCCCAAAAGCAAGAAAAATAGGGTGATCAGGATCAACAGTATTATTAGTCTAGTATTCATTAACAGTTCATAAATTAGGTTCTAATCTATTCCCTATTTATCACTCTCACGGTCTCACCAGACAGTATGTAAACAAACTATCAGTGCTTCTGTACTCTTTCAATTCCTTGTTGAAATCTCTTACACTGGCCTCTCTTTGTCTGTGATGAACATTTAATAAGACAAGTTATTTTTGTCTCATTTTTATTTATCTATTATTTACAAGTCTACCTGATCATTAAAACTATGAAAGTACTTTTTGTATTATACAATAAAAATTCTTGCATAATTCTCTTATTCTATTAACCTTTCAAGTACATTATTTACAGTGATTAATTATCACAAATGGCAAAGGGGAATAACTCCTCTCAGTAGAATACAAATTAATAGAGCCCTGGCCTGGACCAGAGCACTTGACCAAATGGTCCTGATGTTCAAAAATCCTATAAAAATACCCTCCCTTATTAAAACTTTTACTCTTTTTGCCTCTGATATGCCCAGGTGCAGAGAAGATTTTTAAAGCATTAATGCATTTTAACTCTAAAATAATAGAGCCCCGCCCTAACATCAGAACCTCTGATCCAGGGATCATGAAATTCACAATTTTGGAAGAGGCATCCTTACTCATCATAACTATGCATTTGTTTAAACAATACCCAGGAGTAGAGAAGAAGATTCTCAAAGAAGTAATGCACTTTCACTATATGATCTATATAGCCCCGCCCTAGCACCAGAACCCCTGACCCTGGGGCCATGAATTTCACAATTTTGGTATAGTCACCTTTGCTTATCATAACTATGTATTCAATTTTTTTCAATAATACCCAGGAGTAGAGAAGAAGATATTAAAAGAAACAATGCACTTTCACTATATGATCTATATAGCCCCGCCCTAGCACCAGAACCCCGACCCTGGGGCCATGAATTTCACAATTTTGGTGGAGGGCTCATTGCTTATTACAATCATGCCAACAGATTGACTGCTTGATGTCCAGGAGTAAAGAAGAAGATTTTTAAAGATTGCATTAATTTTGATTGTTTTGGCCCCACCCCTCAGGCCCCAGGGGGGCAGGGGCCACGAATTTCACAATGTTTGTTTCCCTTCACCCATAGATGCTATATGCCAAAATTGGTTGAAATTGGTTTGCTAGTTCCAGAGAAGAAGCTGAAAATGTTCAAAAGATTACGAAAGACGGACGACGACGGACGAAAAGAGATAGCAATAGGTCACCTGAGTGACTCAGGTGACCTAAAAATTTGGAATGAAATACACGCTGAAATGTTCGGGTTTTTGGCTACCTGCTCAAAAGTTTTTATCAACTCTAAATTAATAAGCTTTAATTAGCTAAGAAACAGGAAGTTTACTGATTTTTAAGGAGTTAATAAACAAAAAATTGAAAATTTTAATTCTAAAACAAAGTCAGAGACTGAAAAAGGTGTCAAAAAGACTTCAATAATGTACCTTGGGGCTTTGATATCAGTGATCACTGATTAATGGCTGGTGATTAAGATAAAAGGTTCTTTAGCAGTGGGGTTGATGAGGTTTTTCCATCAGTCATCAAAGATTGGAGTTTCTCTTAGAAGACCAGACAGCTCTAAAATAAATAAACAACACAAAAGTTTACAAAACTTAAAAATGTTCATCACATACAATGGCATATTCTTAGAAAAAGTCTACAAGCACAGGGACTTGAGACAATCTTAGGAAAATCGGGTATATAGTAAGATAGGGGAGAAGGGACCTAACGAGCTGCCATTCATTCCTCGGTGCCTTGCTTCAAACTCTTAAAAACTTCGATTTATATTCAAAAAAACCCATGAAAAAGTTCTGCCAGTCGAAATAATGTTGTCCTTTATTGTCATAAATTGATCATTTACCTTACTTCATTAAAACTTAGAAAAAAAATATTCCAACTTCCGAGAAGTAGGTTGCCGTCGTAAACCCTACACCATTTTTTCCATGCAATTTTCGTGCATTACCTTAATTTTTCCGCACTTGTCATCTGTTGCATTCTATCTTAGAGCTACGTTTAAAAATATAAATGCTTTTGGTCATTCTCACAATATTTGAGGGACCGTTGATCGTCCGTCTCGAGAGATCAGCTCCATTTTTTCCGATTAGCCTTTGGGTTCAATCGGGTCAACCATATTGAATGAAATCCGCACTGAATTACTAAAGTTTAAAGGGTGAAAGATGATTGGATAATATTACTAGTTGTTTAAGGAATCAAATATGGCTGACCCGATTGAACTCTGAGGCTAATCGAAGGTGAAAATGGAGCTGATCTCTCGAGACGAAAGATCAACGATCCCTCAAATAAGGTGAGAATGACCAAAAGCTGTTATATTTTTTAAACGGTGCTCTAAGAGTACAACAGATGGCAAGTGCGGAAAAATGAAGGTAATGCAGGAAAATTGCATGGAAAAAATGGAGTAGGGTTAACGACGGCGACCTAATTCCTGGAAGTTGGAATATTTTTTTTTTCTAAAATTTAATGAAGTAAGGTAAATGATCAATTTTACAATAAAGGACAACATTCTGCCTTTCGACTGGCGAAACTTTTTCATGGGTTTTTTGAATATAAATTGCAGTTTTTAGAGTTTGAAGCGAGGCACCGAGGAAGTAATGGAAGGTCGTTAGGTCCCTTCTTCCCTGTTATACTATATACCCGATTTTGCTAAGATTGTCTCAAGGCCCTGTGTCTACAAGTGTACATTTAAATAATAATCATGCCAAAAAAATACCAAAATGGTTGCATCGACATCAATACAAAAAAAGGGAGTATTCCTCACAACAAAGCCCGGAAGAATATACCCAGATAGCATGACTACGTTGGCCCAACGTTGGCAAATGGTTGGACCGTTGGCAGATGGTTGGCGTTGGCTAAACAACGTTGTCCCAACATTGGACCAATGTCAACATGTCACATTCATACTCTGGTACCAAGATTAGTCGGGGATACAACATTGGGCCAACGTTGTAAAATTGTGACTCATTAAATACCAGAATTAGTTGTCAACACAATGTTGGCCCAACATCGGGCCCATGTCAACATATCACTTTCCTAGTATGCTACCAAGGTCGGTTGGGAATACAACATTGGCCCAACATTTGGCCAATATTGTAAAAATGCAACCAATTTATTACTGACGTTTGTTGTCAACCCAATGTTGGCCCAACATCGGGCCAATGTCAATATACTGTATCACTTTCATAGCTCTGATACCGAGGTTAGTTGGGAGTATAACACCTGGCCAACATTGGGCCAATGTTGTAAATTGCCGGAGTTTGTTGACAGGACAATGTTGGCCCAACATAGGGCCAATGTCAACAAATCCCATTCATTCCCTAATGCCAAAATTGGTCAGATATAGAATGTGGGCCCAACGTCGGACCAGCTTGATAAAAGTGTGTTTAATTAAGGACCCAAAGGTTGGGTTGATGTCACAAATGTCACGGAAAATTACAAAAAAAAATATTTGGCTACAAAAGAAGGATTGTAAAATCTATATTAATGAAAAACGTACACACAAATTAATACATGGACAGCATGTTTTGAAGAAGAGGATGCTTAATTTATAAACTTAAAATTAATTAGAGTGTAAAATTGATTTTATATATTTATATAATTTTGTAAATGTATAATTGGTATAAGTTTTTATTTTTATTTTTTATTTTTTTTAGAAAATATTAAAAATTCAATTTCTATTCAATTTTCATTTACGCAGAAATAAAATTAAAACTGGCATATCAAAAGAGTAAAATTAAAGAAATATATTAAAGCTATAACCCTTGTAAATACTTAAGATTACATAATTGTTCTAAAGTGTTGGATTTAGGAAGCAGATTCTCAGATAAGAGCACATTTACTGACCAAGCAATTAGGGCAGGTTTTTCCACAGCGTGAGACTGGCCAGTTTCTATGGTTATAGGGATATCTGATACGTCGGGATGGTCAATCCTGCATCTATTTTACGCGTCCAGCATTCTTATCTCGGAATTTTAGTAGAGAACAACGTAAAACAAAGCAGCTGAAAAAGGAAAGTTTTTTTCTGAGGAATCAGTTTTATTGTGAATTCAGTTTTACAGAAATACGTCCAGGCATACGTATATGTGCAGAAATGTAAGTACCACTCATGCATGTGCAGTTATTTCAGATTTAAAAGCAGAATCATTGAAAAATTCAGGAGATCTTACTGTACAGTCTTGTTTTTGTTTCCTTTTATAAATAATTTGCATTAAATTATAAACCTTTTGCATGTCCTTTATCGTGTAATTTATAAATTAAAATTTTTCAACGTGAACTGGTGTTTTCTACAAGTTTTCTTAGAATTTATTCTCAGCGTGTGGTTGCTGTAGAGCCGCTCGATTTGTCTCACTTCCTTTTTTGATCTTATAATTGAAGGGCATTTGTGACTGAATATATTTAATAGTGTATTTATTCTTTTATATATTTTATTTTTAACAGTTAAAGTGAATCAGTTAATTAAGCCCGATATCGCGCTTTGCAAAACGTCGGTACATGAGTATATTAATTAGAATTTGCTATTGTTTAGTTTGCTTGCATTAAATATTATACTAGGCACTCTTCCTTGCAATAACACAAAGTCTGGTGAAATATCTATCAAAACTCGTATTATGTATAATTTAAAAAAAAACACTTAATTTCAATGAAGTCCGCGCAATATTAAGCTTGCGTTGCTGCGCCCTCTAGTGAGAGATGTCATGTTGAAGTCATGTGACTATTGGTCACATGACTTCAGCATGGCTGAAACGGAAAAAATTATAAAGTAAACTCAAACTGTACGCATGGTAAGATCGATTTTACTTATTGTAGGTATGCATGAAAGCTAAAGACTCTATGAGACCATACACCACTGCATATAATCTTAGCCTAGCATAAACTAATTTTCTTTTTGGCTGATTAAAGGACGTATACTTAGCTTGTAAATCACATAAACGAGAGGCATGGCGGAATACTCTTCGTATTGGACAAGAAGGCGTAAAGTCCATTCTAATGTTTCTAAGCATGTAGAAAGTTTGCAAGAAAACACTTTAGATTCTACTGAGCATTGCAAACAAACTAGGGAAATTGTAGAACCAGAGTCTGACATGAACGCTTTAACAACTGACCAAAATGTTTCCAACGTAAATGTCTCTCATGGTGAAGTTAGTTTAGAAGAAGATTGTGAGCGTGTTTCAAATGATTACGATTCACATTATCTTTTTAATGCTTCGGATACATCAGAATCTGAGGGGGAGACAATAAGTTTACGTGATAGGATCAAAGAATGGGCAGTATTGCATAGTATTACAATCCTAGCTCTCATTGATATTTTGAACATACTGAGAGTATCACACCCAGATCTCCCTAAAGATCCTAGAACGCTATTGCGCACAGAAACTCAGTATGACATAGAAAACAAATGTGGTGGACAGTATTACTACTTTGGCATTTCAAGATATGTTTTTGATCAGTTGACACCAGTATTGAGTCACTCAATGATGGATTTCGCTTGCATCTCCAGATCAATATTGATGGTCTCCAGATCAATATTGATGGTCTTCCTCTTTTTAAGAGTACACAGCACCAGTTTTGGCCTATATTAGGTAGATTTGTCAACACCGAACACAAGAAACCTTTCATTATTGGTATTTTCTCTGGTACAAGCAAACCAAATAACTTGGAAGAGTTTTTAGGAGAATTTCTTAATGAATACAGGGAATTTAATATGAATGGTTTGAACATTGGTGAAAAGGTTGTTTATATTGACATACACTCTGTTATTTGTGATGCTCTAGCTCGTGCTTTTGTAAAGTGTGTGAAATCATATTCTGGATATCATGGCTGTGATAAATGTACACAAGAAGGAGAATGGAAAGGGAAAATGACATTTCCAGAAACAAATGCCCCCCTCCGAACTGATGCAAGCTTTGTAAGTATGGCAGATGAAGATCATCATAAGGCTGTTTCAGCATTATCTTGTGTCAATATAGGAATGGTTTCACAAATACCCATTGACTACATGCATCTTGTGTGCTTAGGAGTTATGAAACGTCTCTTACTTCTTTGGGTTAAAGGCCCCCTGAAATGTCGCTTAGATGCTCATAGTGTTCAACAAATTTCAAGCAATTTGTTGTTATTGAAGAATTGTGTCCCTTCAGATTTTGCCAGGCGACCTAGGTCATTATCTGAGATAGACAGATGGAAGGCCACAGAATTTAGGCAATTCTTGCTCTATACAGGACCACTGGTGATCCTAGATGTAGTTCATCCTTATATCTATGAGAACTTTTTGCTTCTGTTTGTTGGGATTCACATTCTTCTTAATAACACATTAAGTGGCATGTACAACCAATATGCCCATGATGTTTTAGTCGGTTTTGTCAATCACTTTTGTCAAATTTATGGAGAAGAAAATGCAGTCTACAATGTTCATGGACTTACTCACCTATCTGAGGATGCTGAAAAGTATGGTAGCCTTGACAATATTTCTTCCTTTCCCTTTGAAAACTTTCTCTGTAAATTGAAGCGTATGGTGCGGAAACCATGTTTTCCTCTTTCACAGGTTATTCGCAGGCTGTCCGAGCAAAATAACGTGGAGAAAGTTGGATCTGTATATCCTATTTTAAAGAAGCAACACAGAAGTGGCCCAGTACCAGATAATCTCCTAGCAGGCACTCAATATCACGTGGTTAAAACGGAGAACTTTGTGTTAAAACTGAACAAAAAAGATAGTTGTGTTAGGATTGGTGGTGCCATTTGTCTAGTGAAAAACATTATTCTAGATGATGATGAGGTGTACATTGTGTACAAACCCTTTCAAAATTTTAGAAATTTCTTCACATCACCCCTGCAATCAAGCTTATTGGGAATAGTTGTTGTAGATGATTTACAAAATGATGTAATGTCAGCTAAATTATCAGCCATAGAAGCTAAATGTGTCCTTCTTCCATATAGAGATAAGCAAGTTTCATTACCATTTACCGATTCTGTGTGGTAAAGGTGTTAAAATATTAGCCTGGTAAACAGTTTTGTCATTTATCAGAGTACATTAGCACATTTGATACTTGTGTCCTTGTGTACTTGCTATTAGTGTAAAGCATAGACATATATGTATAATCTAGATATAACTCTGATGCATATAGATTCATGTACAGTGTTTACATGCATATTATGCATGTTACGTTTATGAAAATCTCTCATATGCAGCCATATTAGAATGTGATTTACAAGCCTGAGGATATATTTGTTCATTCTAAAATTTTATTATCAAATTATTGAAGGTCGAAAACTGTATATGCAGTGGTTGAATTTCTGGAGGATAATGCTGTGGAAGTAGTTCCAAGCAACTGGTTGATAGAAGAAGGAAAGAAATGTCTTTGGCCCAGTAGGTTTAAAGGCCAGAAGCTGAACCTTGCTGTTAAAAATGCTGTGGCCCCATCAAATGAATTCAGGGCGCTTTCCATAAGAGTCATGTACACAGGTAATAAATTATAATCACTTTCATTAAATTGACTTTAGCAAATTTTTTCGATGAATAAAAATTTTATGTAAAAATGTCGTAAAGCAAATGTACTTCTAATTTAATTTCCAGCAATGTAATTTTTGATTCATTTTTTTTTTATTTCAAGGTGACTACAACCAATCCAGAAAAAAACTTGCTCTTGCAGAATTGACCTCAGATCTCCAGACAGAAACTGAGGATGAAGATATCAGCAGGCGAAAGAAAAGGTAAGTGTTACTATTAGTGTCTTACCTCTGTTTTTGATCTGAAGAATACACATTTATATGCATGTATGTATGTATAGGCTTGACTGAAAATGATCATAAAATTTGCACTTGCATTTGCTGATATTTATTTTAATATTTAAAAGACCCAATCCACGCTACGAAAGAGACTCTGAATCAGATGAACTTGATGATGATGAAGCTGCAAAACCAAGAAGATCTCCACGAAAAACACTGCCACACAAAAGACCTGCAAAAAGTCCACCTCCTGCTCCAATCATAAGCCCCCCTGTTCCGCTATCTACGCCTACATCATCGCCTACACTGTTTGATGATGAAGTCATTACTCAACATCGAAAGACCCCAAGAAAATCTACACCACGCAGGCTGGTTTCTTCAACCCTCACTTCCCCCCAAACACCATCTAGAACTAGCCACGCAGCAACGAATTTCCAAACATCTTCTCCTGCTCTACCAACTCTATTTGACAGAACTGCAGAAAGAACCACTGTTGGAAGTAAGTATGAAGTATATGACAAAATTCTATTAGTTCATGTGATTTTCTAAACAAAATTAAAACTAAAATTTAATGATAAATAATAAATTTAAATTTATTACATGTTATTTTGCTATTTAAGTCAAATATACAAATGATACATGAAAAAGCAATAAATGAAAGTCTCTCCTTAATCGAGGAATTTAAGACTAGAAAAAAGAATTTAGTTATTCATTTGAATAATTCTGCACGACTGTATAATATACAATTTATTGAATATGCAGGTTTCGAGAGGAAAGTTTTGATGTTAATGGAGGAGGTAAAAGTCCAAGTGAACCACAACACAAGGCTTTTAAACGCTTTACTCAGAAAAGTTGACACAGTCAACAATGTGACTGAGGACTTAATGGAGACGGATGGAGAAATAGCAAAACTGTTTCCTATCCAATCTCAGGAAGATGTTTGGAAGTGCGAGAATAGACTCAAAGATGAGGAAGTGACAAAAAACATGGTAAATATATCTTAAAAAGTTATACTCAAAGGATTGACAACTCTAGTTATATCACAAATTGTGTTAAATCTGGTAGACTTAAGATTTTGTTATTCCATCTACTGTATCAAATAATTTTAGTCTCAATCTGTTATGATGGATATAATTTGTTTTATCAATGAAATGAAAGAATGATTTACTTTAGGTTAAAGTTCTCATGCCCATTGGTGGAGAGAACATGAAAAAAACAGTCAGGAGATTGCTTGCCTTCATGTTTGCCAACAAGGTGGCAAGGGAAATAAACTGGATGGGCAAAGGAGGAAAGCTGGCCTTTTCAAAGTTGAAAATCAAGGATGTTTTAACAAGTAAGTTAAGAAATTGAATCTTTAAATTTACAAAAAATAAAATATGGCCAATAAAATATATTACCAGCACAAATAAAAACTGATGATTACACCTTTCCTTTAAGATCTCAGCATCTTTTTTTAACTTGAGATTAATTCAGGATAATTTTTTTTGAAAGGAGCTGTGCGAGCCAACCGCTTATGTGCGGATTCAACACACAGTGAGATTAACAACTGTATAAAAGAGTGGTTTCGATATGCGTGTGACCGTGAAGGAGGGAGAAAAGAAAGAGAGGAAAAGAAAAAAGAAAAGGAAAGAAACCAAAGCTCCATGAATACAACTGAGGACAGTGACTGATGGAAGATTTGAAGTCCATTATCATATATATTAAATGAACAAATTTAAGTAGACTTGTCTACATTTGAATTTATTAACTTTTTGAATCTATATTTTCATAAAACTGATTATAGACATGCATTAAATTTATCAATTTTTTTTTAAATTCTGTTTTGGTATTTTTGCAGAGCTTTAATAAGCTGTTGTCTCTGGTGCAATATCATTTATTTCACAACTATTTTTCAAGCAGATTTAGAAAAAAAATAGCTATCTCTATTGAGACCTAACAGTGGACAAACCTGTAAATTTATTTCATTTTGTAATTGAAGGAGGATTATGTGATTAGTTCATCAACAAATTGAAATCATTTTTAAAATTTGAATACACTTCTGTATAGTATAAATGGGTAAAAAAAAGCAAAATGTGTTTATAATGTTTGGCAACATTGGACCAACATTGGTCCAATGTATACACACATTGATCCAATGTTAATACAATGTCTGGCCAATATCAGAGGGAAATGCAGCCAACATTAAGCCAACCTGTTTATGACATTGGGCCAACGTTGGTCCAATATCACACACATTGGGCCAATGTTGATTCAACGTTGGGCCAATATCTGAAAATGCACACAAAACTGGCATGTTTATAATGTTGGCCCAACATTGGGCCAACGATGGCCCAATATCACACACACGGGACCAACGTTGATTCAATGTTTGGCTAACATCAGGAGAAAACTCGCATTACATTGGGCTAACGTTGGCCCAATATATTGGGCCAACATTGGGCCGATGAGCAAACTTACGTTGGGCCAATGTCATTTGCCAACATTGGCCCAATATAACTGATTACGTTGGCCCAACGTTGGGCCAATGTTAGCTTGCTATCTGGGTAGGGACCACCAGCCCAGTCCAATTTCTAGTTCCCATGAGAAGACTAGGTAAAGAAGAGTTTCAGGACATTGTACGGCCACAAAAAATGGAATGTTTGCAGTTTCAGATGCCAAGAGCCGAAGCAGTGTGGTGAAGATTTTGCGACCCGGGCCAAGTGAAGTCCAACCTGTAGATTCCTACATAGAAGTTGTGTCAGATGACCCGAATCCAAAATTATACAAAGAAAAGACTGCTAAATTGTGGAACCATGCATTTATAGAACACTCACATAAGTTTCGAGACTGTGACGGTTCACTGGACTGTAATCATGATGGGGAGGAAAAACGAGGCCTGGCATGGATCCTTTCCATCCGATGTAAGAAGTGCCACTATACCAGTCACCCAGAAAAGCTTTACAATAAGAAGTCCTTGCATATCCATACACAATACAACCATAGTCTAATTTAGATCTTACAAGAGAGCGATGGAGTTTAAGAAGGGAATTTCTTTCTGCCGCCCCCCCCCCCTTAAATTTAAAATAACTTTAATTACATGTAGTGCATTTGTACAATTTTCATTATATCTTCATTGATCTTAACTTCTATATTCTAAAGTTCACATTTCCATCTCTAACATAAATAAAACAATGTTTAGAACAGTAATTGATTCTGACAGTCGCTAATGGGTTAACCTTAAATTGTTTATATTGAAATCGCTGGCACAGCAGAACTTGTTATTTGATAGTCTGTGAATTTCTAGAGTTGTAGCTTAATGAATGTTAATGTATATCAGTAATAAAATGTAGCCATAGTGGACAGACGTGTTTGTATTTATCATACACAACAAATTGGCGTCGAGGATGTTTTACATATTGCTGATAATTTCCTTGGAAATTTTCGTGTCAAAGGATACTGCAAAGTTTCTGTGATTAACAGTTACAGACATCATTACCAAAATGGCAGGTTACATTGGAAAAATTGACCCCTTCGATGACAGCATTAAAACTTGGACTTCATATGTTGAAAGACTTGAACAGTATTTCAAGGCGAACAAAGTAGAAAATAGCATGAAAGTACCAGCGCTCTAAGGCTTGACTGGAGAAAAACTTATTCTTTATTACGTGATCTCATTAGTCCGGAAAAACCTGCTGACATTTTCAGAACATTGTTTAATTGTTGAAGGACCATATATCCCCCAAACCATCTGTAATTGCAGAGAGGTACAGGTTCAATCGACGACAACAAATGGACGGCGAATCAGTAAATGAATACGTAGCAAAACTTCGGAAATTGGCTAAGCATTGTGAATTCGGAGATAATTTAAACGACACCCTTCGCGACAGAATAGTGTGCAGACTAAACAATGAACAAATTCAGAGACAGCTGTTGACCAAGACAACGCTCACACTGCAGAAAGTCATTAAAATATCTGTGGCCATGGAAACTGCATCAAAGGACGCGCAAGAACTTAGAGACAAGCAAGTAAATGTCAACAGACTTAACCATCAACGAAATTACACGCAAAAGACCATCACACAACAGCCTAGCAAATCCACCCGATGCGATGGCAAAAATCATGCATCAGCCGATTGTTACTTCAAGGATGCAACAAGAAAGGCCACATCAAACGAGCCTGTCTGACAAAAGGCAAACAGAAATTTAAAGCATTTCAACAGAAGAAGTATGTAAGGAATGTTGACCAGACTAATGATGACAGCGATTCCTCATGCGGGATAGAAAAATTAAGCATAAATTCTGTCACAAAATCTGATGATCGTCCGTTACTCTTAGATGTCAGAGTAAATAGATATTCAAATGGAATTAGATACCGGATCAGACGTATCTGTGATATCAGAGGAGAAGTTCCGAGAAATATTCGGAGAGCAGCTATTGAAACCGAGCAATATCAAACTCCGTACTTACTCAGGAGAAAAAGTTCTAGATGTAAAAGCCGAACACAATGGACAAAGAGTCGCTTGTGAACTCTACGTGGTGAAAAATGGAACAACAACCTTATTTGGAAGGTCATGGCTGAAACAAATAAAATGTCAAAAGTGTTATGAGTGTCAATACAATGAAAAGTGAAAGCAAAAATGAAGTGCAAGCTATATTACAAAAGTATAGCTCAGTGTATTCATATGGAATTTGTAGAGTTGAAGGAATTAAAGCAAACCTACATTTCAACGAAAATGCGAAGCCAATCTTCTATAAAGCACGACCAGTTCCGTACGCGATGAAACCAAAAATTGAACAAGAACTAGAAAATCTTGAAAACATGGGAATTCTGGAGAAAGTGAAGACAAGTGAATGGGCAGCTCCGATTGTCGCGGATCCTAAGAAAAATGGAATGGAAAAGTTAGGATATGCGTAGATTTCAAAGTTACAATCAACCCTAAGCTGAATGTAGATCAGTATACCATACCAAAAATTGAGGACATCTTTGCGTCATTGTCTCATGGAGAACATTTCTCTAAAATTGACATGAAACAGGCTAATCTACACATGGAAATGGAGGAAAAGTCAAAAACTTACCTCACTATCAACACTCATAAAGGACTCTATCGCTACAACAAATTGTTGTATGGAGTAGCATCAGCGCCATCAATTTGGCAAAGAACCATGGACCAGGTTCTCCAGGAATACCAGGAGTTCACTGTATCTTGAACGACATGATTGTCAATTTTTTAAAGACAGTGTTAAGTACTGTGGACATAAGGTCACAAAAGAGGGAATCTGGAAAACTAAAGACAAAACTGACGCAGTATTAAGAACGCCAGCTCCTGAAAATCTCACGCAACTTTGATCATGTCTTGGTCTATTAAATTACTACAACAGATTCTTACTAAATCCAGCAAGCGAATTAAAACCATTGCATGAACTGTTGGAAAAAGGACGAAAGTGGTCTTGGAAAGAAAATCAACAGAAAGCATTCGAAAAAGCAAAAACGCTTATAACATCCGATACCGCACTTGCGCATTATGACCCCGAATTGGAGCTATGTCTTGCGTGTGATACCTCCCCTTACGGAATAGGAAGTGTATTAATTGTCACACAAGTATGAGAATGCAAGCGAACGACCGATTGCTTACATCTCGAAAACTTTTGAGTATTTTTGTATGTAATAAAACTAGGACTCATGTTGTTTGACGAGGAATTCTTAAACAGTGCGACATTTAACTCCGGACACGACATTTGTCCGGACTTTCGCCAACCACTTTTCCAAAGATACATGGAAACCATTTATGTCATCTGGTGGGATTTTTTTAACCGCACAACATGGACTAACCTTTACACCTGAATATCTTCTAGATTAAAAGATATTACACCTGCAATCAAGAAATCCCATGGGATTATGGTGGGATTTTCTCTCCTAACCAATATCCCACCATTATTCTGTGGGAGAAAAATGAGTTCTGTGGGATTTTTTCTCCTATAGAAGCAAAACTCCCATTTTTAACCTTACATGGGATTTTTTATCCCATAATTTGTGAAATGGGACAAAAAGTTCTATAATTGTCACTAATAGGATTAAAAGTTCTCTATCAAAATGATTTATCATAAACCTTAAATAGACTTCTGCATGGATCTATCTTGAAATGATTTCATAATGAATGGTAACTAAAATATTTTTGTAAATATCATTGAAATAGGTTTGTAATGGGTTATAATTATAAGTGCTGAAATACTTCCGACCTTTAAATGTATTTTATGAAACCACCTTCTCGGGTGCTCCTTATACATAGGAGGGAATTCCATAACTGAACTGAACTAAAGCACCTTTCTTTTTGACTTTTTAATTGCGCTGAGGTGATTGTGGACTAATTCAAGCATTACGTATTAAACCAATATCTCAATAAAATGAATATAAATGAGACTAAATTGATTTAAAAGTACGTGAATTAATCCTTTCAGCAGACTGCATCTTTCCCTGTTCTTGCATCACAGTTGCAACAATGCATTTACAGAATGTGTAATTTTACTACGAATACAAAGCGCAGTGGAGATCTTGATCGGTATTGGGTGGATTCGTCTCGACTATGTGGATTCACTCCGGGCGTTTCGTTTCATTCTAAATAAAGTATTCAATGTGTTCTATAACGACTATATTTTTCTACTTTAAATGAATGTTGAATTATTTTTAATCATGGTAGCGTTTTCACTCGGAGAGCGTTATCAAATAAAAGTACTCAGCCAAGTGAATTTGTATGAAATAAAAGGAGAAAACTTGTAGTCCACTCAGGTTTCACAGATGAATTTAGGGGTCAAATAAATTCATATGTTATATGCATGCAGGTATCTGACTTTAAAAACTTAATTTCTGTTTTTGAATAGTAATTATGACTGTATTTATAAGGCAGATAAAGCTCTCCCTTTTCAAATAATTTATTTAAATTTTAAAACCTGGTCTTGAGTAGAAAAAAAGTCTCCCATTGGTCATTTTCTTAATGTTTCAAAAAATATACACAAATTCATTTATTAGGTTTGATTTACTAAGTGAATGCTATGACAAAAAAATTTATTCCAAACTGGCTAAATTTCATTGAAAACTACAAAAAGTTATGGTAATTTAATTAAGTGAACACACCAATTCCTATTGATGGAGTATACCATGATGATGGATTCTCCCTATGAAAATTTCAGTCCTCTTACAATTTATCAATTAACATTTAGAAAGTACATGCTATTGCAAGCAAAATAATATCAAATTGGCAAAATTTCATTGAGAAATAAAAAAGTTATGGCCATTCAAGAGAACACACCAGACTAGTACAATTAACGAGTAATATGACATGATGATGGATTCTCCCTATGAAAATTTCAGTCCTCTTACAATTTATCACTTTACATGTAGAAAGTACATGCTATTGCAAGCAAAATAATTCAAAATTGGCAAAATTTCATTGAGAAATAAAAAAGTTATAGCCATTCAAGAGAACACACAATTAAGTACGATTGACAGCTAGAGTATAATATGATGATGGATTCTCCCTATGAAAATTTCAGTCCTCTTACAATTTATCACATTGACTTTTAGAAAGTACATGCTATTGCAAGCAAAATAATATCAAATTGGCAAAATTTCATTGAGAAATAAAAAAGTTATGGTCATTCAAGAGAACACACCAGTACGATTGACAGAGTATAATATGATGATGGATTCTCCCTATGAAAATTTCAGTCCTATTACAATTTATCATTTTATATTTAGAAAGTACATTCTATTGCAAGCAAAATAATATCAAATTGGCAAAATTTCATTGAGAAATAAAAAAGTTATGGCCATTCAAGAGAACACACCAGTACGATTGACAGAGTATAATATGATGATGGATTCTCCCTATGAAAATTTCAGTCCTTTTACAATTTATCATTTTATATTTAGAAAGTACATGCTATTGCAAGCAAAATAATATCAAATTGGCAAAATTTCATTGAGAAATAAAAAAGTTATGGCCATTCAAGAGAACACTACAGACTAGTATGATTACCGAGTAATATATGACATGATGATGGATTCTCCGTATGAAAATTTTAGTCCTCTTACAATTTATCACTTTACATGTAGAAAGTACATGCTATTGCAAGCAAAATAATTCCAAATTGGCAAAATTTCATTGAGAAATAAAAAGTTATGGCCATTCATTAGAACACACCAGACTAGTACGATTAACGGAGTAATATGACATGATGATGGATTCTCCCTATGAAAATTTCAGTCCTCTTACAATTTATCAATTGACATTTAGAAAGTACATGCTATTGCAAGCAAAATAATATCAAATTGGCAAAATTTCATTGAGAAATAAAAAAGTTATGGCATTCAAGAGAACACACCAGACTAGTACAATTAACAGGTAATATGACATGATGATGGATTCTCCCTATGAAAATTTCAGTCCTCTTACAATTTATCACTTTACATGTAGAAAGTACATGCTATTGGAAGCAAAATAATTCCAAATTGGCAAAATTTCATTGAGAAATAAAAAAGTTATGGCCATTCAAGAGAACACAACAGTACGATTGACAGAGTATAATATGATGATGGATTCTCCCTATGAAAATTTCAGTCCTCTTACAATTTATCAATTAACATTTAGAAAGTACATTCTATTGCAAGCAAAATAACATCAAATTGGCAAAATTTCATTGAGAAATAAAAAAGTTATGGCCATTCAAGAGAACACATCAGACTAGTACCATTAACGAGTAATATGACATGATGATGGATTCTCCCTATGAAAATTTCAGTCCTCTTACAATTTATCACTTTACATGTAGAAAGAACATGCTATTGCAAGCAAAATAATTCCAGATTGGCAAAATTTCATTGAGAAATAAAAAAGTTATGGCCATTCAAGAGAACACACAATTAAGTACGATTGACAGCTAGAGTATAATATGATGATGGATTCTCCCTATGAAAATTTCAGTCCTCTTACAATTTATCAATTGACTTTTAGAAAGTACATGCTATTGCAAGCAAAATAATATCAAATTGGCAAAATTTCATTCAGAAATAAAAAAGTTATGGACATTCAAGAGAACACACCAGTACGATTGACAGAGTATAATATGATGATGGATTCTCCCTATGAAAATTTCAGTCCTATTACAATTTATCATTTTATATTTAGAAAGTACATGCTATTGCAAGCAAAATAATATCAAATTGGCAAAATTTCATTGAGAAATAAAAAAGTTATGGCCATTCAAGAGAACACATCAGACTAGTACGATTAACAAGTAATATGACATGATGATGGATTCTACCTATGAAAATTTCAGTCCTCTTACAATTTATCACTTTACATGTAGAAAGTACATGCTATTGCAAGCAAAATAATTCCAAATTGGCAAAATTTCATTGAGAAATAAAAAAGTTATGGCCATTCAAGAGAACACACAATTAAGTACGATTGACAGCTAGAGTATAATATGATGATGGATTCTCCCTATGAAAATTTCAGTCCTCTTACAATTTATCAATTGACTTTTAGAAAGTACATGCTATTGCAAGCAAAATAATATCAAATTGGCAAAATTTCATTCAGAAATAAAAAAGTTATGGACATTCAAAAGAACACACCAGTACGATTGACAGAGTATAATATGATGATGGATTCTCCCTATGAAAATTTCAGTCCTATTACAATTTATCATTTTATATTTAGAAAGTACATTCTATTGTAAGCAAAATAATATCAAATTGGCAAAATTTCATTGAGATATCACCAGTGAAATGGCTCCCATTTCACTTTTGATACTTATTTTAATATAGATAATAATTTTACTTATAATTTTAATATCATTCATTAAATTCAATTACTTAGATAAATTCTTGATATCCTAAGTTATTTGTTCACAAGTAATGAAATTAAACCAACACATTTTACATCTGGCTAATTCTTAATCCCCAGAAATATTTAGTGCTTTCTTAGCAATTGTAAATCATTTACACTCATACTGCCTGATGGCAATGGTCACTGATTAGGTGTTAGATTAATTAAATAAATCTTCTTTGACTTCCTGACATCAAAGGATGACACTTGAGTATTCCATTGTTCAGATTACTTAGTTGACAAGTTTTGCCCTTTGGCTATATTTACATTGAGTAATTTCTTACAATTAGTTAAAAATATATATTTGAGAAAGAGAGAGTTAAGGGAGATCTAGAGTGACAGAGCTAGTGAGTTGATGTGTTAATGAAGAACCATGTAGGAATTAGACTAAGAAACTTTTAAGATTCTATTTCTATTTAGGCCAACTTTATCTAAATTTTAGTTAGGACTTGGACTTGCATCTTTATGTTTTTATGTTGTTTGGAATTCACTGTTACTTTAATAAACTGTCATTGTTACCCTACAAATTTGGACTTATGTGCTTCCTAACATTCCCCAAACCCTTGAGCTAAATTCCCCAAAGAACGTGCACCGCCGAATTATGTCCCAGACATCCGAGAGCGCGGTCACAGAGTGGTCGAGAATCCGGTTCGAATCCTTTAGAATTCCTCTTACAGTGGACTAATGTGAACATTCTGGGACTCTTGGATTTCTACAGGACCTTTGTGTTGTTGAAACTGTGATTTGTGACTCTAACATTCTTCTAAAGAAAGGAGCCCTGCCATCAAATCTATACAGAAACAGCCTGCCAGTTCCTGTTGGTGAGTACAGCCACTACTATCACATGTGACACAGTTTTATAACTTTCTATTATTTTTATTAGATTGTTTTATTTACTGTATTTTTCACAATAATGGCTTACTCTGTTAGAAATCCATCTAGTACCCTCCGTCCCACCCTCTTAAATTTGTAGCCTCCATTTCAACAGCTATCACCAATAAAAACAAAATTCAAGTCAAAATCTCGAACTTTCATATCAGTGCTCTAGTTGATACTGGTGCAAACATTTCTGTCATTTGCAACAAGTTTCTTAAGAAAATTTTCAAAAATCCTCATGTTTCAAGATCAAATTTTTCATATGTCAAGAGTGTTTGCAATACATCTCATAAAATTCTGGGAACAACAGACCTTGATATAGATGTCAATGGGTTGAAAATGCCCCATACTTTTCACATCTTGGAAACTTTGCCTCAAACCCTCATTTTAGGACAAGATTTTTTAGAACAAAACAAGGCTGTCATAGATCTTACAAACCATTGTGTTTCTTTTCAAAATGAAACAACCATTGCTTCTATTACAACCCCATACAACAAACATGATGGAAACCAACATCTTTCCCTTGCTCGTACATATTCTGAAATTTATTTACCACCTCTATCTGAGTCAACAATCACCCTATCAGTTTCTAATGTCCCTCATGGTTCTGAAGTCTTCCTTGAACCAGTGAATCTCCTTGTAAACAAGAATCTGGTTGGAAGCAGATGCGTTGCTACATGTGTAAAAGACACAGTTCCATACAGGATCCTAAATCCTCTCAATGAATCAGTTGCTTTAAAAGCAAATTCAGTTGTTGCGAAAGTTTTTCATATGGATTCCAACTTTGACATCATCTCCATTGACACTGTACACTCTGCATGCGTGTCAACCCTAGATACTACACAGACAATGGCCACTACAGATTATACATCTATCGCCAAAGAGCTCAGTGTAAACATTCAAGAACAAAACCTTTCGTCTGTCCAAATTCAACAACTCCTGACTCTGATTGGACAAAACAGAGATGTGTTTGCCAAGGATGCCTCTGAACTGGGGAAAACCAACCTCCAAACCCATTCAATTATCACAAACACAGACAAACCTGTCCGCACACCGAGATATGCTCAAAATCCACAAATGCGACAAGAGACAGAACGTCAAATTCAAGAGATGTTGAAAAATGGTGTGATTGAGGAATCCACTTCCCCTTACCAAAGTCCGGTGGTCATGGTTAAGAAGGCTAATGGACAATACAGATTTGCTGTAGATTACAGGAAATTAAATTCCATCACAGAGCTCGTTTCCTTTCCAATTCCTAAGCTAGACGAAGTGTTTGACACAATAGCCGACTCAAAATCCAAAATTTTCAGTGTGTTAGATTTAGCAAGTGGATTCTGGCAAGTGCCTTTGGATGAGAAAACCAAACACAAAACTGCCTTTATCACACATCAAGGACTGTATCAGTCAAACGTCTACCTTTCGGCTTGACAAATGCTCCAACAAGCTATCAGATGCTGATGACAAAAGTCTTACAGGAATTAAACTGGAAAATTGCACTCATTTACATTGATGACATTTTGGTTTTTTCTAAAAATTTTGATGAACATTTACAACATTTAGGCCTCATTTTTCAAAAACTTCGTAAAGCCAATCTCACTCTTCAGCCAGCTAAATGCCATTTTGCTGCCCAAGAAGTAAAATATCTTGGACACATAATCTCTGAAAAAGGTGTTGAGGTAGACCGTGCCAAAATTTCCACAGTTGCTGACTTCCCACAACCCCGAAATGCGAGACAGGTCCGCAGCTTCCTTGGAATGTGCAACTACTACCGGAAATTTATCAAAGACTACAGCAAAATTTGTGCACCATTATTAAATCTCCTCAAGAAAAACATCAAATTTCACTGGAAACAAGACCAAACTGACGCTTTTGAACTCCTGAAGACAAAATTAACTACAGCACCTGTCCTTACCTTCCCAGACTTCAATAAACCTTTTGTGTTATCCATTGATGCATCAGATGCTGCCATTGGATATGTTCTTGGACAGATTAATTCTCAAGGACTTGAAAACGTCATTGCCTTTGGAGGACGTGCACTCCGAGATCAAGAGAAACGATGGCACATTAACCATAAGGAAGGGCTTGCTTTGATTGAAGCCATCAAAACATTCAAAGCATATCTCACTAGTGCTGAATTTACAGTCTTCACAGACAACATAACAGTTCGATGGTTGGAGAACATCAAAGATGCTACAGGTAGACTTGGTCGTTGGGCTTTATTCCTCCAACAATACAAATACAAGATTCAGCATCGCTCTGGAAACAAAAACCAAAACGCAGACTGTCTATCTCGTCGAGATTATCCTCCTCCAACTCCACCACGAATGCACCTTGATGAGGACCTACCTGCCATCGGATCCATTGAAGCTACTAGAAAAGAGTTTATTGCGGCCACATTTGAGTATCCAGATGACACTGCGCCTAGGAAACCTGATATTCTTGCCTTGAATGCAGCAGATCAACATGATGATAGTGTCTCAGACAATCTACAACATCTGCAAGAAAATTGCCCTGACTTTCAGGCCATCATTGAGTACAAGAAAACAGAAAATCTGCCTCAAAATATAAAACAAGCTACCGCAATTGTTGCTAAATCATTCCATTATGAAATAACTAATGGACTTCTGTTTCACTTTTACAAAGAACGCACTAGAATTCAATCTCCAGATCAAAGTCTTGGGAAGCAACTTTGTGTCCCCACACCCCTTCGAAATGACATTTTGCTTTCATATCATGACTGCATTGCTGGTGGCGGACATCAAGGACATGAGCGCACATATGCTACTATCCGTGCAAAATACTACTGGCCAAATATGTATGCAGACATTGAAAAATATATCAAAACTTGCAAAACCTGCCAGCAGTCCAAGAGCTCAAAACATCAGAAACCAATCCCTTTGACGCCACTTCCCGTTGAAGACATATTTACCAGATGGCACATGGACTTCTTAGAGCTACCAATGACACCAAACAAGGATAGATATCTTTTATTAGTTGTTGACAGCTTTTCCAAATGGTGTGAGGCTTTTCCTTTAAAGTCTATGGAAGCTACAGAAGTTGCGAGAGTACTGTTTGCCGAAATATTTGCTAGATATGGAGCACCAAGAACACTCATATCCGACAGAGGACAAAATTTTATGTCTAAACTAGTGCAAGCTCTCTGTGAACTTTTTGAGGTCACCAGACACTATACCAGTGCCTATCACCCACAAACCAATGCGGCTTGTGAAAGGATGAACTCCTTCATCAGTCAAACACTTCGAACATACTGCAATAAAGACCAGTCAGATTGGGTGAAATTCATTCCAGCTGTCCTCATGGCATACAGATCAACACCTGCTACTCAGTCTACAATGTTCTCACCATTCCAATTGTTGTTTGGACAGAAAATGCGCCTTCCTGTTGATGTCTCTCTTCTTCCTAAAACTTCCATGGCACAAGAACCTAAGCTACATTTAATGCGGGTCCTGGAACAACTCAAACTATGCAGAGAAATTGCTGCCGAAAACATCAAGCGTCATCAACAAAAATACACTGAACAACATGATAAACGTGCACAGGAGCCAGAATTCATGTTAGGCACTAAGGTATGGCTTTACTGCAGTCATGTTCCCAAAGGAAAATCACCAAAACTCCTTCAAAAATGGGTTGGTCCCTATTCTATAATTCATCAAGGCCCAAACCACACATTCAAACTAAGAAGTGATGCCACACACAAAATTCTAAAGAGTCTTGTTCATGCCAAAAGACTCAAATTATATCATAGTCCAGATGACAGACCTCACTATTTCCTACCAGAATATCAGGATGTGGTTCTGAATCCTGAAGAATTGGATGGAGAAACGACTGAGGGAAACTATCCAGCTAATGCTAACCAGCATCCCGCAAATGCAAACCAACATCCAGATAATATTGATCAGCATCCGGATGATGATGATGAAAATCTGCCTCTACCTGAAGATGATGTCGAGGACAATGTTGATGATAATGACCAAAGCATTAGAGATGCAGCTCATGATCCCCAACAACATAATCCTCAACCACAACCATCAACTTCAAAACCAAAGAATAACAATAAAACTGCAAATAAACATGCAAAGAACTTACCAAAATGCAACGAATCAAAGGATAAACAACCAAAACTCTTTTCGTCAGACCAAATCGAAAGAATCCTTGAGTACAGCCTTTACCAAGGAAAACCTATCTACAGAGTCAAATTTACAAATGAACCTCAAACTTCCTGGCAAGATGGAAATCAAATCCCCAAAACCCTCAAGGACACATTCCATTCACTCTACAATGCCAAGGGAAAGAAAAGGAAACGTCCACAGAAAAAGAAATTTTTTGACCAACAAGAGACAGTTCACACCATAAATCCAATACAAAAGAGCAAACAAGCAATCATCGCTGCAATAATTGATCGGAAAGAAACTAATTTTCGCTTCCTTCTATCTGATGATTATGGCAACTACCAAGAAGGTATACCTTACAGTCTTCCAAGAGAGGTTCCTGGCCATTTATTTAGAACCTTCTTCAATAAATTGGACCATGAAATTACAGAATCTCACAAAAGAACAAAAAGACAGAACCACTTTCTTTTGGCATCACTTTACACCAGAAAAAGCCAAATGGTTACCAACTTGCTATTCATCTTCTGAGGGTATTCTCGCTTTCAAAATCAAACTTCGCAATCACGCAAAACTCTTTCACCCTGATGCTGATTTCTAAATTGATATTCCACCCATTCTATATTAATTAAAGTGTTAACAACATGAAGATTTTTTTTTTAATTTAACTTCTCTATAAGTTAGGCCATCTAGTGTTTTTTCTGTGCCCTGTCCTACAGTGCTAAATAGTGTGAGGCGCCGCACATTATCATTATTTTCTAAGGACGCAGGAAAAGTATTATACCCAAAATATTAAAGAAAATATTTTCCCCCTCTTTTTCATTCCATTCCCTTTGAATATATGCAAATGTAGTTTTCAAAGATATACTGGATGACATAAGAACACCTGTGAGTCATGAACCAGCGGAAACTACTTTAGTTTCTTAAACTGCTGAGGAACGGTGTAATGCTTCATTTCAGTAATAATTTCTCATTACTTTTTGTGTAAGAATAAAGTTCTCATACCCTCATGTTTAACCTATTATAATGTATCACCTATTCTTTCCCATACATTATTAAATTATTTTCAAGACTTTCACACTTAAATTTAAGTAAAAGTAATCTGTAGGTATAGCTTCTTGTGTCACATGTAGATTTTTGGTGGTTGTACTTTCTTGCCACTCTCCCTGACTACAAATGATTTGTGTGTGATTCATTGACAGTTCATTTTCCAGAAGTTTTGCAGGAAACTATGCTGATCGACCCACTTCTTTTCCCAAGGTCATCAAAATTGTGCTATGATGGAACTCCCTGTACCAGCCAGGGATGTCATAGCTGTCTGTGAATTTTGGTCATAATGGAACTCCTTCCTAAGGATGTTATGACTAGTGACTCTGTACTATATCACCATGATGGAACTCCTGTTTGCGGATGTCATGGTGACCACTAATCATGATGGAACTCCCTGCTGGGATGTCATGATTCATTGACTGCTTTTACATCTTGATGGAACTCTCTACTGAGATGTCATGATAACTTCTGCTGAATCCTAATGGAACTCCCAATGGGATGTTAGGATACAATGCAAGCAGTCAACGATGCATATTCAATGAAACTCCAAAGAATTTTTCGAAGGACATACCAATGAATCATTTCGAAGGACATTTTTCAGTGCAAATATTCCAATCCAGAAACATGTAGATTTCAAAGGACACAGTTCTTATTTCAGAATGAATAAGAATATTCCAATTCATGAACTATATAATTGTGCTTAATTGTTGTGCAACAATGTATTCCAAATGAATTTGCAAATGAACTCCAAAGTACTATTCAAATGAACAAATTTCAAAAGACACTTTTAATAGCATGCTTATTTGTTTTCAATGTTTATTTTTTATTGCATTGTACATGCAAGTCTTAATCATTTTCTTTTCGTCATAAAAGATTTTATTGTGGGCCCTTGTATATATATATATGTAAAACATACTTATCATTACTTACATTCATTCTAGCATAATTCCTACCAATTAGGATGCTATTTATGTATATATTTTTGGTTGTTAATTGTTCTTATGAACTTTTCATTCTTACTTTCTGACCCTACAATACCTTTAGGTTAAGAAAATTTTCTTCAAGAAATTTAACCTGGTTAGGCTATCAGATACAATTGTGTATATATGTAGTTATACATTTGGTAGCTGTTTGTTTAAAAAAAAAAGTAGGGTTATAATGATTTTTTGTAATTATGGAAGTTTAGGTATTTTAAGATTTCAGGAGAAATCTTTTTGGTGAAGTAGGGGGAGCATATCACCAGTGAAATGGCTCCCATTTCACTTTTGATACTTATTTTAATATAGATAATAATTTTACTTATAATTTTAATATCATTCATTAAATTCAATTACTTAGATAAATTCTTGATATCCTAAGTTATTTGTTCACAAGTAATGAAATTAAACCAACACATTTTACATCTGGCTAATTCTTAATCCCCAGAAATATTTAGTGCTTTCTTAGCAATTGTAAATCATTTACACTCATACTGCCTGATGGCAATGGTCACTGATTAGGTGTTAGATTAATTAAATCTTCTTTGACTTCCTGACATCAAAGGATGACACTTGAGTATTCCATTGTTCAGATTACTTAGTTGACAAGTTTTGCCCTTTGGCTATATTTACATTGAGTAATTTCTTACAATTAGTTAAAAATATATATTTGAGAAAGAGAGAGTTAAGGGAGATCTAGAGTGACAGAGCTAGTGAGTTGATGTGTTAATGAAGAACCATGTAGGAATTAGACTAAGAAACTTTTAAGATTCTATTTCTATTTAGGCCAACTTTATCTAAATTTTAGTTAGGACTTGGACTTGCATCTTTATGTTTTTATGTTGTTTGGAATTCACTGTTACTTTAATAAACTGTCATTGTTACCCTACAAATTTGGACTTATGTGCTTCCTAACATTCCCCATACCCTTGAGCTAAATTCCCCAAAGAACGTGCACCGCCGAATTATGTCCCAGACATCCGAGAGCGCGGTCACAGAGAAATAAAAAAGTTATGGCCATTCAAGAGAACACACCAGTACGATTGACAGAGTATAATATGATGATGAATTCTCCTTATGAAAATTTCAGTCCTTTTACAATTTATCATTTTATATTTAGAAAGTACATGCTATTGCAAGCAAAATAATATCAAATTGGCAAAATTTCATTGAGAAATAAAAAAGTTATGGCCATTCAAGAGAACACACCAGACTAGTATGATTACCGAGTAATATATGACATGATGATGGATTCTCCGTATGAAAATGTTAGTCCTCTTACAATTTATCATTTTACATGTAGAAAGTACATGCTATTGCAAGCAAAATAATTCCAAATTGGCAAAATTTCATTGAGAAATAAAAAGTTATGGCCATTCATTAGAACACACCAGACTAGTACGAATAACGGAGTAATATGACATGATGATGGATTCTCCCTATGAAAATTTCAGTCCTCTTACAATTTATCAATTGACATTTAGAAAGTACATGCTATTGCAAGCAAAATAATATCAAATTGGCAAAATTTCATTGAGAAATAAAAAAGTTATGGCCATTCAAGAGAACACACCAGTACGATTGACGGAGTATAATATGATGATGGATTCTCCCTATGAAAATTTCAGTCCTTTTACAATTTATCATTTAACATTTAGAAAGTACATGCTATTGCAAGCAAAATAATATCAAATTGGCAAAATTTCATTGAGAAATAAAAAAAAAGTTATATATAGCCATTTAAGAGAACACACCAGTATGATTAGGTGAGTTTAATTAACATGGCAAATGTTCCCTATGAAAATTGAAGTCTTAATTTTTACAATATCAGAATTTCTACTCTTTTCTATATCAGTATAACTTTAAATTTTGGGTCATTTTTAAATTTAAAGGATTGTAATTATATTGATAATTTTTTCAAGGAATGAATCAAAGAGCTCAGATGTATACCTATATAGTTTTTCTTCATACATAAACTTACGATGAAATATGGCACAGTTAGATATTCTTCATTTAATTTATACACTGATTATTATCATTAAATTTCCCAAACAATTAGTTATGAAATGAAAAATACAATTTCTGGTAAATTGAGTCTAAATTCTGTAAGTGATTGTAATCTGCACCATAAAAGACAGTACTGAATGCATTGTAATAGGAAAGGTCATATTATATGTATGCATATATATAAATTGGTAAAATTAAATTGAAATGTTAGAAAAGTATATTTTATGAATATATATTTTTAATCTGTTAAATAAGAAAAAAATAAAATGTTGAATAAATGATGGTTTTTTAATTATGAAAATGAGTTGCAACAGATCTTTGAATGAGCAAACCATGAAGCCTCATGTGTACATTCAAATACATGTATTTTGAATGTTTTTTTTGAAACAGATACCAATAACTGTTTTCATGTGATAATAGCACTAACAATATAATTAGTCCAACATTTTGTTACCTATACTTAATTAACAAGGTTAACTATATTTACTAATTATTAGCCATTGTCATCTTCATTGTTTTGCAGTAAAAAAAAACTATAACTATACATATTTTTGTATGTCCATTAATCAACACTTTAAAATGTTGTTGTTTTTTCTTGGAAAATGTTTTAAAATTATTTTTAGAGTAGATACTCCAAAACAAAGTATATACACAAATTGATAATAAACAGGAAATGGCTCGAGTCATCATCAGTCGGTGTGGAGATGAATTGTTGAATATATGTGTATATCACTGTTTACATTGAAGTTCTGGAAAAAAAAGGTGTGAGAATATTCCTTCAGGCTAAATTTTACAATATATTTTCAAAGGTGTGAAATCGGAATCCATTCAGTGATTTCAATCTGATCACTCTTTTACAACATTATATAAGATTTTCCAGAATCAATAAATTACTCTAGATCTCTTGAAAATTTTTCAGCAAATCAAATCAAAGATACTGAAATACAATCAAGCCTTTGGAAGCAATTTCAGTACTCTTTTGAGATGGGGTGGGGTACATGTAAGGAGGTGGGCTCAACTGATGAAGAATTTATAGAAGCATACAACTTTTATAATTTTGTTGCATAATATTCGTAGCGTAAAAGAGACGTCTGCATATGGGGGCAACATTTCTTCTGCTTGATTTTTTAAAATTGTTTTAATTTTATTTTTTGTTTTACTGAATAACGATAAAATGTATGAATCTTTAGCTTTCCACTCTTACTCTGTATTTGGTGTTGATGTGCAGTGCTAAGTTTGTACAATCTCGTAAGATTTCAATACATGTATATAAAAAACAAAAACAAACCTGAAATAGACTTGAAATTAAACAACAGTGGCCTTATCGGCAGACATATGGCTGCAATTAGCCCTTTGTTTTATTTCACAAGTCCTGCATCTAGTATCTGAAATGTACTGTTTGTACACTTTGAATACAAGATTATTGATAGGAAAGTTAAGTATATGTGTATACTTTTCACACGGAATTTACATTTGGTACATCATTAACTTTCAAATATCAAATATATATACTTTTTTTCATTTCTTCTATTTACGATTCAATCAGTTTGCTCTTCCTCGAAAGATATTTTTAAATGAGAATGTGATCTACAGGATAACATTAAAACAAGATTATTGAATTATATGATAGAATGACATATTATCTTCTTTATATACCAACAGTTCTAAGGGGACCGCTTTGATTATTAACTATAATTTAAATCAAGGATCTATAAATTGTCATTTTTTTCTACTAAACTTTAAAAAAATTCCTTTTCGTCCAAAGTTTCTTAAAATAAAAGTTACATTGGCTATTATTGTTTAGATGAAAAAAATAAATCACGTAAACGTGAAGACCATAAGTATTTAAAATCTATAACTTACATTCTACAAAGGGACATAACTCTGTAAAGAGTATCGTATTATGCTATAGTGTCCTAGATCGGACATAGATATTCTTTAAGCTAGAGTTAAACAGCTGTTAAAGCTATAATTTTATAAATGATTAATTTTTATTTTATCGATAAAAAGCAATAATAGGACATAGTCATAAACGCGTCACAAGACCCACTTCGAGATATTAACTCTGTTGACTTCTAAACGCTTTAGCTTTGGACGGGACTATATTTTTGGACGGGGATGTCGATCCTAAGTTAAGCTCAATCTGATTTTTTTTTTTTTGATATTTGTCATCTGAGTTTGATTTCACAGAAAAATAATCAACTTCTGTAGTATTACCTGTTTTTCTTAATCTTGCAGTAAATGTTTGAATACTAATAAAGCAACTTAAGTCTGCTGTTAAACCTACCCCCCCCCCCCCTCTCCCCTTGCTAACTTCCAAGAAACCAATATCTTCACCCCAGATCTCGATAGGGTATGATACATGTATGTATATACCTAGAGGCATTTAAGAGTCTTTTGTTTTCCCCAGGTAGCAAAACTGTCACAATTTGCTTGGAACTAACAAAACATACACAAGGGATATTAACACACAGCAAGTCGATTTAACAAATGAATCTACAATAGAAATTCATGAAAAACAAACTCCATGCTTTTACTAAACCTTCGGATTAAGTCATAATTTTTTTTTCATTTTCAATTTAAAAATTAAATCCAAACAATTTTACATCGTTCATAATTGATAGCAAACAATTAATATAAAATTGCATATCCCCCCCCCCCCCCCTTAAGGACAGATGATACAAACAAACGTTTGTCAAAAAATTCGAAAATATAAACTTGAATCATGTTTATGAAAGTAAAATGAATGCTCGTATAACTTTTGATTTTTCATTCTACGTTTCACAAAAATGGGATTTGAAGTGACAAAAATTTATAGGTTACTATTGATTATCACATGAAGGATGGTTGGTGAATGATACAATTTTGAACATCATAGAAGGTTAACAATATATCAAAATGTCGTGAATTAAAAGAAGAAGAAGGGGCTTTATTGAGGCTATGTACTGACTGGACTTTTAAACTTGTACTGAATATCCCACTGACCATGCAAATAAAATTTTCTTGACTTTTCTTTTTTTTAATTTTTTTTTTATTCACATCTCTTTTACATTATTGTACATTGAAGTTAATACAACATGATGTGTTTTTTATAGAATAAATAGAGATAAAGGAGAGAGAGAAAAGAGAGAGAGAGAGAGAGTTAAGAAAAAAGCTGCTTCCATCTGTTCCACTGGGCATCAAACTTTTCCTTTCCACCATTTTTATACGAAATAAACTTGTGTGTTTCATAATAAAGATTCATTTGTGATATTGCAGCACATAAATTCAAAGGTTTCTCAGTACATCTTGCTGTATAAATATAATACTTAAGCCAAAGGATAATAGTATTTTGAATATCAGCATAATTCTGTATATAACCTAAAATAAAGGATTTTTTCATAATATTTATCACTACACCAGTCTTATCTTCAAGAAACATTACAAATTCTTCTAGAAATAATTGTATGTAATCACATTCCCATAAAAGGTGTTCTATTGTTTCTTCTTCTGAGTGACAAAAATTGCAGTATTTAAAGTCATTTCTTTTAATTTTAAACAAAAATGAATTTGTTGCTAAAATTCTGTTTGTAATTCTATACTGAAACCATTGGAGTTTGCAGTCTTCTGTCACTTTGAAGGGTATTTTGTGAAATTTTTTCCATTCTTTATCATCAACCTGTAAAATCTCACTCCACTTTGTTTTACCTGTTGACACAGAAGAGTTTTGATTAAGAATTTCATAAAAACATTTGGATTTACGACATTTCATCACCTTGTAAATATTTGACATAACTAATGGATTTTCTAGCTTTTTGATAGGTTTGTCAAGACCAGAATTTTTTATCCAAAATTTAGTAGCATGAATAATACTACTATATTCTAAAAAATTAATCTTTATTTTTGGATAAGTATTACAAAAAGATTCAAAACTTAAGAGTGAGCCATCTTCATTAATAATATCATTAATCCGTCTAATGTTGCTGTCAAACAGTTCTTTATTATAAAAAGGCTTTCTCCCAATATGAATCATTGGATTATAAAATAAAGGCGAGTCACCAGTAACCTCGGACGTTTTCTCATGATTTTGTAATATTAACCAGGATTTGAAAACGTCTATCCAAAATTTATTTTTCAAAGTTTTCAGAAAAGTTGTGACATAATCAGTCCCACAGTTTATAAATTTTTCTAAGTTAAAATTTGGGATGAGGTGTTCCATGCCCCTATTTGTAAAAATGAGATGTCTTATCCAAAATAATTTCAAAGAAGATATAAAAGACTTAAGGTTTATCATTTTCAATCCCCCATCTTCATAGTTTTTAACAATAACTTCTTTTTTAACCCTGTGGATTGAATTATTCCATAAAAATGAGAAGAATGTTTTTTCTAATTCTTTACAGTATGATTCAGAGGGGTTTGGGATTGACATTAAAATGTGATTTAGTATAGGTAAAACTAATGTCTTAATAACTGTAATTTTCCCTATTGGAGTTAGATACCTTTTCCCCCATTGTTTAAGTACTGATTTAATCTGTACTAGCTTAGGATCATAATTTAGTTGTTGTAACTTATCCAGTTCCACATCAAAATGTATTCCTAGAAGAGTAAATCTAGTAGTTCCCCAGTTAAGATTGTAATTTGGCAGTAAAATTTCATTGCTAAACTTTTTGGAACCTATCCACACTATATGAGTTTTGGCATAATTAATGTGTAATCCAGATATTTCTGAAAAACTCTTTAGTGTTTCCAATGTTTCTGTAAGGGATTCTTTACTGCCATCAAGAATAAGAGAAGTGTCATCAGCTAATTGAGAAATCTTTTTTTCAACATTGTTCACAGTTATACCTTTAATATTTTTGTTTAATCTAATTTGGATTGCTAATATTTCTGCACATATAATGAATATATAGGGAGACAATGGGTCTCCCTGTCTGCAACCCCGCTGGATGTTAATTCTATCAGAGAGATTACCACCTTGATTTATTGCAGATGTAATGTCTGTATTAAAAAGCGATATCCAATTCCTAATTGAGGGGCCAAAGTCAAAAAAATTTAGTGCTCCTTGAATAAAATTCCATGACAAAGTATCAAAGGCTTTTTCAAAATCAATAAGTAATAACAACCCAGGTATATTTTCTTCTTCCGTATAATGCATTATATCATATATTAACCTTGTATTTTCACCTATATATCTATCAGAGATAAAACCTGTTTGATCTTGGTTGATAATTTTGTCAAGGTATCTTTTTAGTCTATTTGCAATAGTGCCAGATGCTATTTTGTAGATGGTATTTAACAAAGTGATTGGTCTCCAATTCTTTAAGTATTGTCTTGGCTTATCGCCTTTTGGTAAAAGTGTAATAATCCCATGTCTTTGTGTGATAGAGAGACTCCCACTCTTATAACTGTAATTAATAGATCTAACTACAAAAGAACCAATATATCTCCAAAACATCTTAAAAAATTCAGCAGAAAAACCATCAGACCCTGGGGATTTATTAGATTTCATTCTGTAAAGTGTATCTGAGGCTTCTTCCATAGTAATTTCACCTTCTATAGATTCTGCTTCTTTACTTGAAAGCTTTGGTATTTTTTCATTATTTAATTCATTAAATAAATCAGTATTTGGGTTGACTGCACTCTTTTTATATAGTTTTTCATAAAATAATTTTGCTTCCTTTAAGATTTCTGATTGGTCATAAATAACATTACCATAATTATCCTCCAATCTAGGTATAATCTTACTAGTAAAATTTCTAGATTCTAATGTGCAAAAATAGTGTGATGGTTTTTCACCTTCCTCAACCCATTTTGCTCTACTTCTGATATAAGTACCTTGCAATTTATGTTTTCTAATGTTCTCTAATTCTTGTTTTTTACTATAGAATTCATCAATATTATTTTCACAAACATTTTCTTCCAATAATTTAATACTTTCTATTAAATCTCTCTCCTTGTTTTCTCTTTTCTTTTTGATATATGATGCATATGAAATAGTCTTACCTCTTATTTCTAAAAGCAGAGTTTCTAAAAATAGCTGATCATTAACAGTGAAAGAAATATTTGTGTCTGGAATATTATCTATGTTGTCAAAGTTATACACTGGGATTGCGTATTGTTTCTTAACCTCTAAAATAACATTTTTAATACAATCTAGATAATTTTCGTCATGAAGTAAGGAGTTATTAAACTTCCATAACCCCCTACCTTTCTTAAAGTCATTAAAAGCTATAGATAAGGATATTATGGAGTGGTCTGATCTATAACTAGCATCTATAGTGCACTTTTCTAATCCTGACAAGAGGGTTTCAGATATTAAAAAGAAATCTAAACGGCTTTGCTTCAATGGAGTTTTCCTTCTCCATGAATATCTACGCTCATTTTCATGCAGCTGTCTGAAAGGGTCAACATAACCATTATTTTCTATTATTTCCAAAACTTTATCTCTTGCCTTTGGATTATTTATAGATTTGTAATTGTAATAGTCCAAGTTAGGATTTAAAACTAGGTTGAAATCGCCACATAAAATAATATTACTACACTGTATATCATCAATATATTTTTGTAAGTTTTCAAAGAAAAGTGGTGTGTCATTATTTGGACCATAAATATTACATATCAATACTTCATGGCCCTCTATATATGCTTTAAGTAAAATATAATTCCCATCAACATCACCCTTTTCTGAAAAAGGTTTAAAATCAAAGTTACTGTTAACTAAAATTGCCACTCCCCTAGAGTTTGTAGAGTATGAGCTGAAAAAACACTGGTATCCCCACAAATTTCTTACTTCGTTTTCAACATCACATGAAAAGTGTGTATCTTGTAAACAATAAATATTATATTTTAAGGCTCTTAAATAATTAAAAACATCCTTGCGCTTTGCAATATCACCTAAACCTTGGCAGTTCACTGAAATAATTTTAACCATTTAGAATAGTTACAAGACGTTTACGAATTGATACCCATGGAAACAAACAATCGGAGCTCATTTTGAAACTTAGAAGAGAGAAAGAAAGAAGAGAGTAAGAGTACAAATATAACAATATAGATGAATTGAATTATTTCAGTAAAAAAAATCAACTGAAAGTCAAGCTGACTACCGTCATGGAGTTGTGAGTCACAGTTTGGAAGATTTAATGCAAGTTATGACCGGAAAAGCGTTTTGGTAACTATTGTCGAAGGAGGTATGGTCAGAATTTTTAATCCCGGATTTTTTTTACTTTAAAATCAATATCGTCAAGGATATCAAATTTCACGCGTTTCCCTTTCACATTCCCATACACCGATCCATTAAAGTACCAAGCTGATGATACACTTTCGTTATCTAACAGCCGTGCGATTAATTCACTGTTTTCCTTAGTAACATCGTCACCCAGTCGAACATTTCCAGGTGCTTCCTTGACCGCTGATCGATGCCGCATGATGTGTGCCTTTCTGTCGTTGTTCTTTAGTTTAATCAGAATTGGCTTTGGGGCGTTTGATTTGGATCCTGGGATCCGGTGGACCGCCACTCTATCTTGTTCATCAAGTTCCACACCCCCCTTCTCTTTCAATGTAGATTTGACAACCTCAATGATGTTCTCATTTTTTGTTTCTTTTACACCGTATATTTTGATATTATTCTTTCGACTGTACTTTTCATTATAATTGGCCTTTACTGTGGCAAATGTCGCTAAATCTCGCACCTCACTCATTTCTCTTTCTAATTCTCTTGTGTTTTTATTTGCTTCACATAGTTTTTCTCTCAAAGTTTCATTCTCCATTGTTAGTTTATCAACGTCCTGTGAAAGTGCGCCGATTTTTTCTTTTAACTGAATTTCTCGCTTTTCTGCTTTTTCTTCATAGTTCTTTAGAAGACCTTTTACAATATTTGTTACCATGGCTTCAAGATCATTTGTTTTTACTGTTTTTTGTAGACATTCTTTGATTTCTTGTAAATCGTTTTTTATAGAAGCCAGTGTTGGGTCAGTTGTTTCAAGCTTATCAGCCCCCGATTTATTTCTTTCTGATCCTTTCCTGGTAGTTGACATGTTTACAATTACGGCTACTCTACTCAATGTTACACACTAGGCACATAAGCCAAGGTAAATCGATGTTTTCAAAATCACAGTAGTAAACAGTACTCACGACTATTGAGAAGTTAATACATTCCTTATTCTAGAATATCAAAAAGAAGGACTGTCCATATTAAGTCTTTCACGGCATAAAGGTTCCGCACAATGTATTAAAGCACACTGCTAGAAAATCAGCTGTCATAACAATCACTATTCAGTTATATTTCCCCAAACGTGCGCTCACAGAGAGCTAGCGTCTACCTCAGGCACGCCATCTTGACGAGATTTTCTTGACTTTTCAAGGGAAACATTAATTTTTATTTTAGAGATACAGAGAGACTACCCACCCGTCCACTACCCCTCCTCCTTCATATCATGTTCTCAATGATCATGATGATGTCCCATTTATGTAAAATGTTAATATTTTTGTATTGGGCAATTTAATTACCATTATTACCCATGGCAGTATTTAAAACAACAACAACAAAAATCTGAAAAAAATAGGCCTGATAATTTATTTCATTTCTTTGTTTTCTCGTGAACTATGCATTGTTTAAATTAAAAAAAAGATAAACCAATAAATAAAAAGAAGCAGTTATATTCTATCTATGGATTCACTTCTTAAAAATTCTGTGCAGAAGGATGCATTATATTCCTAGAATTACCCAATACCAACCAAAGAAAAAAAACGGCGACAAGATTATGAGGATATTGGAATTTCCACATGATGTTTGTAAACAAAAATGACGTAGACGGAAGACCTGCTCTATTTTTGTAAGTAGATCTAGAATTATTGAATTTGTTATTTATTTCATTTAAAGCATGTTAATACATGGCTCATAGATTCTTTTTTTTTCTTTGAAGTCTAAAGATCTAGGCCTATAGATCATCCTGATTCCTCGTTAACTGATGAAACAATCTTATGAATTTCTGTCACTGTAAAGTGTTTGCAGAGCTAGCAGTCGATGGGGTTTTCAGTAGTACATTATACAAGTTAACAAAGTAAATAATCGTCAGAAAATTATACACATCGGAATATTATTCTTTCGTTCGAATTTCCTCAATGACAACGTTGTAGTATTCGTTCGTTCGAATATTCTCAATGTGTACACTAGCTGATGATTGTACTTAAAAAATTATACTGTCATGTCTAAATTTGTAATTTGCAAGTTACAATTCATAAGTATCTTGATCACAGTCATCAGCATTACTGATTAGAAAATTAATTATCTTCTCTCAGACATGGTTAAAAGTATCCTACTACTGTAGTGTACTAGGGATTAACAAACATTGCATGTGTTGCAAGTACTATTTTTTTTTTTTTTTTTTTTTTTTGCTGTCAAGATAAATTTTGAGATATGGGGAGTCAGTGCTTATAGTACATGTCATGATGGACATAATTAATACCCCCCAGAACTCCTACTTATATTGTTTGGAAGTATCCAAATATCAAATTACTAATTCTCTGTTAGAAAATTGGTTGATCCTCTGAAGTTTGCATAGGACATGTACCCACATGATTACTGATATAATCAATGTTTTTTTTTAATCTCTGAAAAACAGTCTTAAAACTTTGAGTGAAAAATCAATCTTTATACTGCTAAACTCATTTTTTATACCATGAATACATACTTAGGAATATCGTTATTAAGTTATGTTCATGTTCTTTTGAGGGGAAAAAATATACATCATGTAGATGCTTATGTGTAAGTAAATTATAAAAGACAAAAATGCTAGGACTTTTTTATTTTACATATTTATTTGTAAAAATATTTTTTCTATTAATTGGAAATGAAATAAAAAAAAGTTCTAGCTTTATTACTAATAATATGATTTTTTATTAGAATTGATAGGATATTGGATGTTTAAGAAATAAAGACCACATTCTCGTGAATGTTGCAGGATAACCTGCAATGTTATTGTAGACACAGATTTAAATTACACAAGGACTCACATGCCAATTTCAATAGTCCTCGCCCACTGGCGTCAAACACAAAGGTAGTCACACGAGATTTACATGCATATTTAGCCTCCTTAGCGTCAGACACAGGTCACAGGTGCGCACAAGATTTTCATGCATATTAGGCCTTCTTAGCTCCTGACCTATCGACCTGCCTAATTTACATTCCGATAGAATTATCAAGAAATCAGCTCCGCTAACTTTCAAAGAGTTACCACAGAGAAAAAAAAAACAGACATGGAAATATTATGGCATGACATCATGAAAAATTCTCAAGGGCATAAAACTACTATAATACAGATACCGGTAAATGTATGCAGAACATGCACAAAGTTTCATTTATGGTATATTGATAGATAAAAATAATTTATTACTTTTATACTTCGACCTCTGTAGGGGTAAATTTTAGTGTCAGTCATTTTGGCTGGATCGAGAAATTTGAGTGATCGATATTCAATTCATTTTCTAATTTTAGTGAAAAATTTAATCCATGCTTTGTTATTATACATGTATTTGGTATTGTATGATTTATTCTATTTTTTTTTTCTTTAACAGAAAATGAAGGTATAGTAGCTGACATATAGTGTACATGTACCACTTGAAGATTTGTCCCCCTTGTAGATACAAGAAATGCAAAGGTAATTCTTTGTGAAAATAGAGAGAATGAATAATAAAATTTTTCAAACCATACAACAAAAACTACTTTGAATAATTAGTACGCAACCAACCATTTACAATTTAATTTTGCAGTTTTATTTCTTTAACATTGAAAAAAAATCAAATTTGATATTTTTTTTAGCTCTACTGGTCAGAGACCAGAAGAGCTTATGGGATAGGAAGGTGTCCCTCGTCCGTCCGTCTAGCTGTCCATCTGTCTGTCTGTCCATGGCGTCTAGTTGTCTGTCTGTCTAGCTGTCCATCTGTCTGTAATTTTTCAAAACGCTACTCCTCCTACAGTTTTATTCTGATTTCAATATAACTTGGCACACAAGTAGACTGCACTAAGGTACATTTCAATGAACGGTGCTGCCATGGTTACTAAAAATAGAAATTTCTGTAAAATTCCTTTAAAACGCTACTCCACCTACAATTTTGGTATGATTTCAATATAATGTGGCACACAAGTAGACTACACTTAGATACATAATTCTATTTATTGCTGTCTGTTGCAAAGTTTCAAATCCAAGTGTTACTTTTTCTTTGTTATACATATAGACCAGTAGAGCTACAGTCTCATCAGAGACTTCTGGTTTATCCTTTTCATCACACAGCGACTTTCTTTTTTTTTTCAGTGTACACAGATACATACACATAAAAGGAGACATCACCTCATGATCTGTGGATCCATTGAAAACTTTAAGGACAAAACTTTTGATAATTCATTCATGTATAGAGTGTTGACTCGAATATTGAATATCTAATGAATGGAACCAAGAGAATTAATTTAAGAAGTATTATATTGTATATTACTCTTTTTATTCATCTGTCAAATTTCTTAATTAAAAATTAAACTTAAAGGCTTAAATAAGAATTTTTTTTTCAAATTTTAATTAGAACAAATTCTTTAATTTATTTTTCTCTTATATAAACGGGCATTTAAGGTCATACACAACGTAGTTTGCACTTTATTGGGTTCTTCCCTGGAGTTGAAGAGTTCCACTAAATGAAGGACCTGTGTACAATATTTTTATTGTCTATATATGGATTTGTAAATCTCTTCTAAAACAATTTTGATAAAAAAAAAATCTGGAATTTATGTTTTGTAATTTTTGTACATTTTTCTTTGAATAATGCAAAAATTTTTCAAACTTTAATATCTTTTCAAAATCCCTGGAAATGCATGCCGATTTTTTGTCTAAAAATATGTTATATGGTACATGTATTATAAGTTTAAATTTAGAATATCTTGAAAAATTATCAGTAGGTAAGGTATCTTGCGTATGTCCTTAAATGTAAAATGAAGATATGTGTACCTTTATTCAATGAACTAGGGAACTCATGAAGTGTGCATATTTATATAATAGTGTTGTATTTTGCATGCACTATTCTTAAAAAGTAGTCAGGGTTTGAGACATGGTGCACAAGCCGGAGGCGAGTGCAATATGTGTCAAACCCTGACTACTATAATAGGAATAATAGTGCATGCAAAATACAACTCTATTGTTTAATATTATTATGCTGACAGTTGTTACTGTATAAAAACAGCAATATTTTCTCAATTCCCAATGTTTCATCACCTCTTACATTTGTCTTCCCTATTATAACGTCACCTTGTGCAACATGTGCATCATAATCTTTTTCTTTAATGTTGAACGTTCCAAGCTTTTGGTATACTGTACAGATAGTTTTAGAGAATAGTAGTTGAGTGAAGGGGGCAATTGCAAGAAACTATTTTAGAAGAATTATTTTGTTTATTTTTCATCTTTAGTGTTAGCTGCAGAACTGTAGCTCTCTGAAAAAATATATATTTACAGACGGGAGAGCTACAGTGCCACCCATAGAAAAAACTGTATATTTATTGTGCACTTTTTGTGCGCTGTTTCTCGATTTATTTCTCAGTGTTTTTAAAACTGTCATCTCAAAATATTACTAAACGTTTGTTTCTAACATATTCTTTCACTGTTTCCACAATAAAACATTCCTTTTAATTGTTTTTAACAGCCCTCCTGGCCCTGAAATTGAAATCATTGAAAATTTTGCCTATTTATACTGCCATTTTGGTCTTCACGAGAATTCGGTCCAACGCACTTAGTACAAGTGTAAACTACGAAAGTTATAGAGGAGTAAGGACTTTTTTGAAATGTAGCTTTTTATTCAATTGAGGTAAGAATTTCGAAGAATTAATTTAGAACCGAGCGCACTTTTTTGTGCGCAATAAATATACAGTTTTTTTCCATGGGTGGCACTGTCGCTCTCTGGTCTGTCAACATATATTTTTTCGGAGAGCTACAGTTCTGCAGCTACTTAAGTGTAAAATATTTGAAACTAAGTTTATATATATTATAGTACATTGATATTTATAACGGCGTCTGTGTTGTAATCGGTAGCGCGTCGGACTGACAATCTCGGGGTCGTGAGTTCGCTTCCAGGCATGGGCGCAGTCAGTTTTTCTTCAGAAAATGAAGTCGTGCACTATTTCGGCATAGTATGCTTATGCTATTTAAATCCTTAGAACACTATGCAAGAATAGTAGGGTATGGGTTATGTAGAGACAAACTGACAGGGAGCATAATAATTGACAATATGCATTTATGACAAGAAAATTGAAAATCTTCCTGAAAGAAGTTGAATAAATCTAAGCCACTTAAGTACCAATCTAGTTAAAATTAGATGTTAGATCCGCTCACATAGTCACTACAGTCAGTTTAGCGAGTATGCATGCGGATCTAACATCTTATTTAAATTACACGTAGATTGCTGAGGTAAAAGTTTAATACATGTACCCAATATCATTCTGCTATATTTGCATCCGCGTGGGTATTAACAGTGAGCATTAACTAACTGTGGCCTGGACCTCTTATTTTATGTGTTATGGGGTGTCCAAAACAAGGTGCATGCTGACGTTTAACAAAGAAGAAACTTGCAATGGCCTAAGGTGACTTGGCTATTATCAGTTGAATACATGTCAATGGTGCATGGTTATTATATGTACCAAAAAATAACAAGTAAAAGATCAGCAGAGTGCTTTTATTAGAGAAGTAACAGAACTAAGGAAAACTTGTTTTCTACTGGATGATATGAAACAATGAGTAGAGTACCACCGCAAATATTTCTGGATCCATGCCCTTTCATCATGTTTATTTTTGAACGGGTTCAATGAACTGTCAAAAATTCTTGATATGTTTCTAAGGTGTAAGTAGAAAGTTTTGAAATTAGTGAAAAGGTTGTTAAATATTTTTAATGCAAACTACCAGTAAATGTGCATAATGAAGATGGTTGAATTTTTTTCAACATTATTTTCTGTTCATTTGTCAGATCGGGTTCGTTATGTGTAAAATAATTTCCAGCTGTCATTGGAACAAAACAAGGCATGATCAGGATCATACAAAGAAAATTAAAAGTAAAAATTAGGTAAATTATTACAGTTTGTGCATCTAAATAAGTTTTAAAACTCTCTTAAGAATCTCAGAGTGACTGATACGACCCAATTTCATGTGATTTTTTAATTGGAAACCTATCAGTTTAGTGCAGCAAACAGGCAAAGATCTAACAACGTGCATGGATCTGATCATGTTGTAAAGCTTGACAAATGGCACTTATGCACTAAATTAACCTAAATGATTAGGAGGAAAATAAACAAAAAAAGATTTGTTCTTTCTTAATTGCATTTTTTATTTTTCCCATTCAAAATTTACATACAAGGAATAAAAGAAGGTAATCTACATACAAGGGAAATTGCCTTTTTACTTAAAAAAACAAAAAAACAAAAAAAAAAAAAAAACTGTAAGTTATAGAGATAAAACCACTTTTGATTTTTTGATCTTTAATCATTGAAAAAATTAAACATTACCCCAAAATTGGTTAATTTTAAGAAATTTAAAAAAAAAAATGGTTTAGGAAACACATAACTTAAATGAAAATAAATAATTAATAGTAGTTAAACTGTTCAATAGTTTCTTTATTTGGTTTAAAACTGTTGTTTCTTTATCCCATGGGAGAATTTTGTTCTATTTTGTAATGAATATGGGATAAATCCCACATTTATAAAGAGATGGGAGATTATCTTCTATATACAAGTATATGGGAGATTTTGTCCCATTATAAAGCATTCATGGGATTTTCAAACTTCTATGGGAGAAAAAATCCCACAGAATACCTTTTTCTCCCACAGAATAATGGTGGGATATTGGTTAGGAGAAAAAATCCCACCATTATCCCATGGGATTTCTTGGTTTCAGGTGTAATATCTTTTTACCTAGAAGATAATCAGGTGTAAATTTTGGTTCATGTGTTAAGTTTTAAAAAATCCCATCAGATGACATAAATGGTTTCCACATATCTTTGGTAAAGTGGTTGGCGAAAGTCCGGACAAATGTCGTGTCCGGAGTTAAATGTCGCACTGTTCTTAGAGATTGCATTAGCTATATCATTAGATATTTCTTTCTTATCAGTAATAATTTAATTTCCAATACTAACATATTGATATTTGTCAGGACCTTTTCCTTTAATTTTTTTTATTGCGTTCCAAACTTTATTTATTGGGGTATGTGAATTATGTCTCCCCTTCCAGGGAGACGTATTGTTACTGTTGATTTTCTTATTCTTATTCCTCTACTTCATCCAAATTTTGTCCAGGCCGTAATTTAAATACCCTTTGACCTTAAGACTTCACACTTGGAACATAGATAGATGACTTTGAGAAAAAGTGTACGCCACCAACATTTTTAACCTTGATCTATTTATAAGGTCAAGGTCAATCTTTTACATCAAAATTGAGTTCAGCCCATAACTTGAGATCCTTTGAAATTAGGACTTCAAATTTGTAACACAGGAATTGTAAATACATCCAAATAAACTCTCACAATACCAACGATACTGCATTTTTTTTTGCGTCTGACTTTTAGACTTGACTTTTTCAGAATGAATAATTTTTTTTTGTCATACCTCTTTATATAACCTTTTTATCAAATCTATTTTTAGTATCTCAAAAAAAAAAACCAACAACATTTTTTAGATTTATTTTCTTCATATCTACATAATGGACAAAGTCTGTAGCAAGTCTTGACAAAGTTCTCGACACATTCCCCACAGCAAGGATACTGTCGGCATTGTTGACACTTCCATCTCCCCTCCGTATTTTCCTGCCAGCAGGTCAGGCATTTCTTTAAGGCTCTCTTTCTCGTTACTTTGACCCATAGGGGCACCATATGCTCTGCCCCGTACTTCCATGTGAAATATTTCACGCACCAGCTACATCCACAGGTCTCCATGGAAGGGGGATCATCCACAAACCAGTGAGGAAAAGGCATTTCACAATGCTCGCAAATTTGATAAGTTCTGTGATGCCATCCGGGATAATCATACACCGTAAGCGTACGCACATGGATCATCTCCCTATCACAGTAATGACAGTAATACTTTTGTTCCTGAATCAAATACAACATTCTCCACACAAAAAACATGATTGAGCGCAGTGTACTCAAAGCTAAGCTTTATATACCTTATTTATAGGGTGGTGTGCAAAAATGTGTTTGACTTACGGTTTTTTTTACTGAGATACTACTGTGTACGTTTTATTTACGTTATGCTGAGTCAGTCAATACACAGGTAATACACAATATGGCAGGTATAGGTGTAATATATTATGAATTTCCCATGCTAATGCACGAGTGCATTTGAGAACGAGTTACTTTTTAAAAAGGGAAATGAGCAGTGTTAGAATGTTCACAAATTATTCGATTGTAAACATAAACAACAATTACATATTCTTTTATTTCTTTCTAAAATTTATATTACATTTTTTTTCTCTCAAAAGACTCAGTCATTTGAAGTAATGATTGTAAATAGTTCACAAATTAAGATAAAGTTAAACATGTATTCCGAGTTCTTATTCTTTATTTGCTTAATACATACGTATTATCACAATTTTATTACATTATAGACAGAAAAAGTCAGAATGGTATGGTATTACTCCTCAGCGCATGCATTATAGAACAAATTTGCATGGTTTGGCGTTTCTCTGCATGAAAAGATAGTACAAATATTGTAACACATAATAAATACATGTATACAGACAGGACAAATGAAGAATGGATCACAGCTTTTTTTTCATTTCTTAACTTAAAAGCTAAATGCAAAAATTTTCCGAAATTACAGAGCTCAGAAGTTTTGGACACTCGGTAATTGAACTAGTTTAAATGCGGATGGTTTTTTCCAGTTATAACTTTTAATATATTTACTTCTCAGTTCTTTGTATAAGGGACAAATCAAAACAAAATGAAATTCATCTTCTATGTTGGTTTTACAAAATTCACAAAATCTTCTTTCTTTTACAATATTTCTATGTCGCCCGGTTTCAATTGCAAGGTTATGTGAAGACATTCTACTTATTTATTTTTTGTAAAGAGGAGGTATTGACTTTCTTAAATAATACTGCAATGTTAAATAATCTACAATATATCTGTAAAAACTACATTTTGTTGAACAATTAATTTCAGCCATGAGATTTTGTATGAAATTATCTGTTATTCTTTGATAATAGGAAAATGTTTATTAATTAATTTCTTGTCTTGTTCATACCAGATAAATCCAAGTCCATTTTCAAAAAGTTTTTCCTTGATATTTACAACCCAGCTGTCAGAGTGTTTGCTGGAATATTCACATTCATCGAACAAAGATTTATAACACATTTTCAGGATACAATTATCAGTTTCTAACAACTTGAACCAAAATTTGAAAATACGAAAAATGCGAACAATCTTCATCGGAAGTCTACCAGTTTCAATATAAATCATAGCAGGATTTGTGCTCTTTCTTACACCTAAGACATATTTAAAAAAGTCCAAATGTACTTTTTCAATATCACTAGCATTGTGTCCGCCCCATACTTCGCAGCCATAATTCAATATGCTTGCAACATAAGTATCAAAAAGTGAAAACATTGTCTCAGTATATAAACACATGTGATTGATTTTTGATTTCAATGAAAACGTTGCTTTTCTACCCTGGATTGCCAGCTGTTTTTGAGTAATATTAAATTTCCCATTGTAATTCCAAAGTACACCAAGATATATAAATTGGTCAACAACCTCAACTGATTCACCGTTTAAATGCCATTTTTCTTCCTTACGAACTTTGCCACCGTTTCTAAAAATAACAATTTTTGTTTTCGATATATTTACAGAGAGGTTCCATTTTGAGGAATAATCATATGAAGTGTTTAACATTCTTTGAAGTTCATTTACAGATTCTGCAAAAATGACCATATCATCTGCATACATTAAAACAAATAAATTCAATTCTTGCAAATCAACAGGCACATTTCCTTTTTTCAAAAACTCTAGTTCAAAGTCATTTACATATAAAGAAAATAAAATAGGAGACAGAACCTCACCCTGCAAGAGGCCGTTATTATTTTTGAATAATTCTGATAGCAATCCCGCATATTTTACACAACATTTCATACTAGAGTACATCGACCGTGTAATGCCAAGTAATTTTCCCCTGATTCCATATACACCAAGTTTGTACCATAAATGCGCACGTTCGACAGTATCAAATGCTTTTGTGTAGTCTATAAAACAACAATAGAGTCTATTTTTCTTACTTAATGATTGGTTTATCAATGTATGTAGACAAAATATTGCTTCAGCTGTTCCACGTTTAGGTTGGAATCCAAACTGTGCATCTGTTATAACAGTGTTCTCATTTGACCATTTTAATAATCTTTGATTTAATACAGTAGTAAAATGTTTGCAAAAACAGCTGAGAAGACAAATACCTCTGTAATTATTTGTATCACCTTTTTTAAATACAGGCACAAGAATTGATTTTGTCCACATATATGGAAAAATACCAGAATGAAATATTCTATTAAATAAGTTATGTATAATAGGAAGCAAAAGAGTTTTAAATTCAATGAAATACTCATTAATAATCAAATCAGTTCCATGACATTTTTCTCTCTTTAACTTAGTAAGTGCGTCTAGAATTTCTTTATTAGATATTTCACAGTCCAGTTCTTCGAAAACTGTCGTATCGTCACACGGTATATCACTTACATTGGCACTGACGGATGTTGCAAGCTCTCTAAAGTGTTCATAGAATCGCTCGGGTTTAACCACTGATTGCTGTTTATTATTCTTAGTTATGGAATTTTTTGTAGAAAACTTTTGGGTTGTGACATTCTCCCTGTGCAAGAGGAAAATGTCTCCTGACATTTTACCTGAAAATAATTTGTGAATCATTATGCTATGAAAAATACTAAACTAACAAATCTAAATTGCATTATAAGCATTAAGTCATAAAAATACTCTGTTATGTATCATAAAACTCCATTGTTACATATATTGTAACCATTAGCAAGTCATAAAACTATATACAGTAGAGTCCATGTACCACTATCATGGCATCTATAGTTTAATCCAATATCATAAAATACTGTGACATTCTCTCCCTGTGTCACTTACATATACCAACTTCTTGATTTCTCTGTGTCACTTACACATACCAAACCTGCTGATTTCCCACATACCAACTACCAAATCTATCAGGAGGTTTTTTTTATTCTGGTAGATCTCCTTGGAGATCTGGGCGGTGAATTTACTGTAACAGGACTTACACTCCTCACATCTCCATTTTGTAATAAAGATGGGGATAAAGGTGGTAAATCAATGTTGGGTACAGACAGAATGTGAGACTCTTTGTCTGTCTTTACAGTCGAATCTGGATCGAACTGTGTTGATTGACGATAACCGCGACTTAAGTTGTCGGAACTTACTTTGCCCTCGGTACCGAAAGATTTTTGAAAATCATTTAACTGGTAGATACTTGATGTATCAGGCCTAGTCCGGCCTCTCTTACCTGTACTTACAAACTGGTATTTCTGGATTTGGAATGTCAATAATCCTGTAAGGTTCTTTTTCCCATTTGTCTGATAATTTGCTCTTTCCTGACTTAACTAAAACTCTGATCAATACTTTATCTCCTATGTCTAGTTGTGAATTTCTAACTCTTCTATCATACTTCTGTTTGTATCTGTCTGTGTTTTTATCCATATTTGTCCTGGCAACTTTGTAGGCAAAATCTAAACGTTTCTTTAGTTTATCCACATAATCTTCCCTGCTCTTAGGCTTTTCAGACAACTCATCCAATCCTAGGTAAGCATCAATGGCAAGTCTTGGGTGACATCCAAACATCAAATAATGTGGAGAATACCCTGTGGTGTCATGCTTAGTAGCATTGTAAGCTTGCACTAAAGGTTTAATGTAGGATTTCCAATCCTCTTTCTGATAATCCTCAAGAGTACCTAACATTTTCAATAAAGTCTGGTTAAAGCGTTCTACATTCCCATTCCCCATAGGATGGTAAGGGGTTGTCCTACTTTTACTTACTCCTGTGATGTTACATAACTCTCACTAACTTACTCTCAAAATTCCTGCCTTGGTCCGAGTGTATTCTCTGTGGAAATCTATAATAACAGAAGAAATTTTCATAAAGCGCTTTAGCTGTTGTTGAAGCTTTCTGGTTCCGTGTAGGGACTGCAACTGCATACTTTGAGAAATGATCTGTTATGACTAGTATGTCCTCGATGTTACCTTTGGACTTCTCTAAAGAAAGAAAATCTATACATACCAGTTCCATTGGCTGCGATGTTTTGATGGTAATAAGCTCTGATCTAGGATGTTCCCTGGTCTTACTTCTAACACATCGGCCACAATGCTCAACTTTCTCTCTAATATCAGTATCCATTCCTGGCCAATAGAAACGCTTCTTGACAAGCCAACTGGTCTTTTCCCTTCCCTGATGTCCTATATCTTCATGTAAACCTTTGAAAATTGTCCCTATCATACTCTTTGGTAAAACAAGTTGCCTAATATTCATTCCATCAATCTGTGTATTCCTGAACAATACACCTTTCCTAATCTCAAAACTTTTCCTCTCTCTAAGATACTTCCTAACCTCCTCTGTCTCTATATCAACATTCTCAGTATCTAACCTCTCACCAGTTGTTAACAAGTACTTAACCTTACTTATCACTGGATCCTCATCCTGCTTCTCTTTCCAGTTAATGGTACTCAGTTCCTGTGATTCTATTTCAGTCATATCCGGGTTGAGTTGACCAGCGTCTGTAATGAGTAGACTCTCCGCTAATGGAAGTTGTTCTCGGTCAATGAGAGCTGCTTGACACACTGCTTTGACAGCCTCTGGAAAAATCTGAAGATGATATGGACGTCTGGATAACCCGTCTACATCTTGATCTAATTTCCCAGATCTGTAATATATCTTGAAATTGTAATTGCTCAAAGCAGCAAGCCAACGATGACCTGTGGCATCGAGTTTTGCTGAAGTCATGACATAAGTCAACGGATTATTATCCGTTCTAACTTCAAAAGAATTGTTGTATAGATAGTCTTTAAACTTGTCGACTACTGCCCATTTTAAACACAAAAACTCAAGTTTATGTGCTGGATACAACTTCTCACTTTTCTTTAAACCACGACTGCCATATGCAATCACCCGTTCTAAACCATTCTGGTTCTGATAGAGAACAGCACCTAAGCCCTCAGTGGAGGCATCAATATTCAAGACGAATGGTTTAGAAAAATCTGCATAGCCGAGAATAGGGGGATTTGTTAACTTACTTATAAGTGTCTCAAAAGCAAATTGTTGTTCCTTACCCCATAACCATGGTATTTTCTTCCTGTTTCCCTGATTCTTTCTTTTCGCTGTTGGGTGTCCCACCAGTAACTCATTAAGCGGGTGAACTACTCTGGCATAGTCTTTGATGAAACGCCGGTAATATCCTGTGAAACCTAAAAATGAGCGTAATTCTTGAATATTCTTTGGTACTGGCCATGACTTTAGTGCCTCAATCTTATCTGGGTCGGTTTTGATACATACCTTCCTCCGACACTATGTGACCTAAATATTTCACCTCACTCATAAAGAATTCACACTTGGATGGTTTAAGCTTTAAGTTATGTTTCTCAAGTTTCTCAAAAACTCCCTCTAATCTTCTAAGATGTTCATCAAAAGACTGAAAAAAACTAAAATGTCATCTAAAAATATAAGACATTCTCTAAGATGTGAATCACCCATGCAGGTTTACATTAAACGTTGGAAGGTTGCCGGGGCATTGGTCAGGCCAAATGCCATCCGATTGCATTCATAAAACCCTAAAGGCCCTAGAGAAAAAACTGTTTTATGCTTGTCTTCTTCCTTAATTTCGACCTGCCAGTAACCTGATCTTAAATCAAGTTTAGTAAAATATTTGCTTCCAATCAAAGTATCAATAGTCTCATCTACTCTAGGTAAAGTGTAGGCATCTTTAATGGTTTTGTTGTTAAGTTTTCTAAGATCGATACAGAATCTTAAGGACCCATCAGATTTCTTGACTAACACTACATTTGAACTGTAAGGACTTTGTGATTTCCGTATAGCACCTGCTTCAAGCATTTCTTTCAAGTGCTGTCTTACCTCCTGATACATCCCAGGTGAAATTCTCCTGTAGGGTTCCTTAAAAGGTATATTGTCAGTTAGCTTGATTTCATGTTTTACCAAATCTGTTTTACCTATATCTGTAAATGATGTTGAGAAGATATGTTTCCATCTATTCAATAACTCTGCTGTTCTTGTCATTTCTTCACTTGTAAGATTCTGTTTGTTTATCTTCGCACCTAAAGACTCAGTAAAAATAATCTCCCTTATTTTCAATGGACTCTCCCTCTGACTTTGATCTCCATGAATCGACTACCTTAACAGGGCTTACTGAACAGATTACAGACTTTGGTAGAATCTTAATTGATTTTGCAGATAAATGGCAAACTCTAACTGGTATTCTAGATGTTTTCCCAATCTTGGATTTCAGATTAATGACTCTAGGACAAATGACTAAACTCCCTGACTGTGAAGTATCTAACTGTTCAGTCATTGCTGTTTCTAAGTCATAAGATTTTCTGACTAACCCAGTTATCGTTTTGACCTCATTAGGACCTAAGCTAATTGGAAAATGGTTTGTTGTTTTGACCTTCAAAGCAGTGTCACACATACTTTTAAATGCTAAGTTCCATACTTCAGGTATTTCTGAAACACTTTCCAAACTACTAAAAATCTCTTTACAATTTCTGATAACATTGGTGCCAATTATTAATGGAAACTCAGAACCACCCTTTTCATTTGATGAATGACTCACCAATATAGGGGCAAAAATTTTACTCTGACTTAAAAATGGGATTTCAAGTTCACCCTCTATATACCCAGAAAAGGGAAGTGAGTGACCCCCTGCACCATAAACATCCAGTTGAAAATCTTCCAATTTTCTAAGTTCTGGATTTGGTTCTAGAGACTCATAAAATTGTTTTGACATACAAGTTATCATTGAACCAGTGTCTACCAATGCATCAGTTTCTCTGTCACATAATTTGACCTTACATTGGTTAGCATGTCCAACCATTCTAGAAATCAACTTTTCAGTTTCAGGGCAATGACCTTTGACCTCCTCAGTTTGCCCTACAACAAAAGAGGTTGCCCTTTTGGGTCATTCTCTCCTTTCCTACTCATCTGACCTTGACCTTGAGGCTTTTGGTAAGTCTGACCTCTAAAATTGCCTCTAGACAAATTTCTACTCTGACCTCTAGTAAAACCTCTACCTCTATTAAAACCTCTGTTTTCTCTGTATGGACCTAGTGGACCATTAGAAGAAGTGTGTCTACTGTGTTGTACCTCTAAGTTACTTAATCTCCTACAAATATCTTGATAATCAGATGACTGAGAGTTTATGCTATGTTCTAACCTTTCCATCTTCGATATCAAGACTCTGAGCTCTTTCTTTAGGTCTTCCTGACTCTCTTTCACTTCTGCTCTCTCTGCATGAACTGCTGCTGGCTTGGATTTCAGTAGGCGAGAACTTGCATGACCTTCCTCCTGTTGCACTTTTCTGATTTCCCTAAGAAGATGTTGAAAATCTTTAATAGAGTCATACAAATGTCTGGTTGAATTTTTCAATGACTGACTAGCTAAACCTGTCCAGAATTTGTTTCTTAACATGGCATCTTTAGCTATCTCATCTATGAAACCAAACTGTATTGCTTTACAAATTGTTTCTTCAATGCGAGATGCATAAATAACAATTGATTCATTCTCTTTTTGAAAATCACTGTAAAATGATTGCATAAGATTTTCATTTGTGGAAACATTTCCAAAGAAACCATCTAACATGTGCATAATATCAGACAAGCGTGCATTTTCACCTAGAGGAACTAACATTGAACGAGCTAAACCCTTCAGAGATCTTCTAACTGCTTCTAAAAGTACATGTTCTGAATATTGTTCACTCTTTCTTAAGCACTTAACCTCAAAACTCCAAACCTCATATTTCACTTCACCTTTTTGAGGTTCATCAGTGCCACTGAAGATAGGTAATTTAGGCACACTCAGTTGACTGGTAATAAGTGAAACATTGTGACCACTGGGATTAGGAGTTTCAGGGACTGGGTTGGAAGATTCAGTCTTAGGCTTAGCCTTATGCATGACATTGTACAAACCTTTCATTCTTGGCCCTAACTGATCCATAGGGGAACCAAATGTAAATTTTGGTGCAGTAGCTTTACCTGTCTTTGGAGTACTAGATACAAGTAAATTATACTCCTCCATTGTTAATACCTTATAGTTAGGATTTTAATTCACCTTTTCAATGTGTTCAAGAATGTCATCAGCATTCTCTTCTTTCTCAACTACAGGTATTTCTGGTTTCTTACCAGCTGTCTCACCGTTAGCCATGGTGAAAATGATAACAATCAGAAAAAGAAATTCTGATATTTTAAAAGATTTTCTAAAACAATACAACATGAATCACTCACCGTGTTTTTGCTGAAAAACCGTTCTTCGAATTCGCATAAATTTCCGAACGTTCAACACAGTCGAGCCATATCGAGGTGTGGAATGAGATTTCAATATCTGGTAACCAAACACCTGAATTTCTTTCAAAAATAAACAGTCAATATAAATCAGTCAAAATTCTCTTAAACCATAATATCAACTCTGACTTGCTGACTTCTTATAACCTGAGTAAAACTAAACTAAACTCAAAGTGATTCAAATTGCAGATATTAACTACAGTAATCTAAAAATTCAATCTAGATTAAATGCTGTAACACAGTGACTGTAGATCTATATTACTAAATTTAGACTGAATAATATCTCTTTGAAATAGACTGCCTTAAAATTCTTAAACTAATATGCGCGGGATATGCTAAATGAAATGATATGATATGAAAATGAAACTGAAGTGAAGATCATTATCCAACTGACTTACTTACACTCTCCCGAATTTTCTCTAAATCTGCAGCCATTTGAACAATGTGTCCCTAAATATATTGACTATCCATATTTGAAAGAGCTGTCTGAAAAATCAGTGTATAACATTGTAGACCTACTCGATAAAAGTGAAAATAAGTCTGATGACATGATTTCAATTCTTCAACATGTGCATAAACATTATGTCCCACATTCTGGTGAAGATATTGTAGAGAAAATTGTATTTGGTGGGGATGTCCTCACCAATGAACGGGCATACTCTAGCCAGCTGGCTATGATAAACAATGAAAGTGATTTTAGTCGCCTTACAGGAATTGTCCATAGGCCAGAGGGTCTCCATAGGATCATGAATTTACTCTTGGTATCCAGTAAAACAATTATTCCCTGTTCAAGATGTTATTGATGTTTGCATTTTCTATACTGAATTTCATATTGGATGCTTTATTTTAGTAAGTTTTAGCAGTTTTGTTACTGCAATGTTTTTCAGACATTGGTGAAGGTCCTTTTATTCTTTAAGTCTCTCCAACCCCACCCCCCACTTTTCCATTTTCATATGAAATGTTGACTATATTTCTATGAATTTAATCATGCATTTGATTACATTTTTACTAATTAAGCATGCAGTTGATTGTATTTTTACTAATTTTATTATGCAGTTATTTGTCTTTTAATTTGGATTTCACAACTATTAATAAATACCAAATCACAGTAAAAGCCATAATTAAAAAAAATGAATTCAATTATATAAGCCAGAGTTTAATTTAATAGTATTTTGAATTTAAATTTTGTTATTTACATTTTTGACATTATTTGCAAATTGATATATTAGTACTTAACATAATTAACAAATGTTAAGGATCTCTAAAATTCTATATTCAGACCATTTATCAGCAATTCTACAAGCCTTCATCAGCTGCAGATCAAGGGACTTTGTTTCAAATGCGCAATGTCCTGCAGAGACGAGACGTTAGTGGGCCAGATGGTGTCACTGAGAATTTTAGGGAAATCTCTTTTATATTATAGCAAGTAGTTTATTGGGAGTTCTGGGAGAGTAGTATATGCTTCACAACTGTAGGTCAGTGGTCTGATAAATTTGGATGGATCATCAGAGGTCTATTAAAATATTTCTACACTTTAATACACACATCTGTAGACAGAGTAACCTACATGTTCTTATATGAATTAAATATAGCTCAAAGATGATTACTAAAATGATACTCAGAATCACATTTTTACTCTAACAGGTCTCACATTACATTCATCAGGGACGCCTTTCTCCTCACAGCCTGTATGGAGGTGTTGGACATCAAGAGCCTTGATGAAAAACCTAAAAGGACCATTCTTCCAGAATTATTACATCTTTAACTTTTTCTCTCTGCACAGTCTGATATGTTGTTTTGCTTATAAACTGAAGGTTCATAAAATTAACAAACTGCGAAATGTGTGTATATCTTTGACCTGCAAAAAGAGTAGCTGCACATACTAGCAAATTGCCTACAAACAGGTTGAGATGACCATTTCTTAACTTAATGACCACCAATACAAAAATCTGACACCTTGACCATTGAACCACTGTACTCTTTAATGGTATCTAAATGGTCTATTGGGCATTTACAAATATTGCATTTTAAGCAGTTCAGGATATCATCTATACAGTTTTCAAAGACAATGATTTTTTTTTTGTACGAGAGATAAATACTCATCACATTTATCGTCAACATCATCTTCTTCATTGTCATCTTGTGAATCATTCATATTTTCATGCAGAGATGTGGAAAACTGTCGGTTACTTATATGCGATTGCGTAATACTTTTCTCTACACGAGATCTAGGCTATATATGAAAGCGAAACCAGCATTGTCTCGTGACCTATTAAATTTACAACTGGGACAGAATTAGGTAGAAAACATAATAAAGACAAGCTAAATATGAAAAATTTCGACAGAAAGAATTTAAACACAGTTGGGGAAAGCGGTAAATTTAATACTTCCCGACTGTCCCGGATTTCGTTTTTTCATCGATCGTGTTGATATCTTTATTATCGATTTTTCTAGGTTAATGTAATTCACAAGTGCATAATTGTTTTAAAAAAAATTAAGTTTACTCTGCTGAATTAGCATTGTCACCAGCTCCAAAGCAGTGATATCTAGTATTGTTATAAACATGATAAATGCAAAAAAACAACAACAACAACAACAAAAAAAACACACACAAAAAACGGAAGAGGACTTGGGGATGGAGACTGAATGTTATATATTTTTATTAAGTAAATAGATGTGTAATGAAGTAAATAAATGTTACGCTTTTTTTTTTTAATTTTGCGACCTACTATTTCGGACCGGCAACAATCACTTTGGACCGACTTATTTTGTCTTCTTGCCAGTCCAAATGACTGGCTATCTGAAAAAGTTTTCCACAACTCTGTAATGTTCTTCAATTATAAATGTGCAATCTCTGCTCTCATGACTTTCATCAACGTACAATCCTGGGTCAGAGTCATCCAAAAGAAAACCTACTTTATCTTTATCATTTAGACCTGATGAAATCTTTTTCATTGGAGTAGAAGTTAAGATGTTGCTATTGTGTAATTCTCTGTAAGTTCTGTAATTGTCCCTACGTCTAGTATTTGTGCAGTAACTATGGTCAGATGAAATATGTTAGAGCTTGAGATGCTCAGTTTGAAGACAAATGTTGCAAGGGTGGCCACATAGCCATCAGTTTGAAGACATAGCCTGTATGGAAGCATACTCTCAGATGCCACAGGCTCACTCACAGCATCAGAAGTAGATGCTGGGATATTCTGAGAGTTGATATTCTCTTCTTCCTTAAATATTAAATATGGGAATATCGAATTACTAGAATCCTACATTTATTATTCCAGATTCTGCAATACCTGAGAAAATATGAATATATGTAAACTTCAATTCTACTGCATATTAAGTAAAAATACAAATATCTTTACCTGGTGATCAATTTCTGAAGGATTTGTTAGCGATTTCTCTTGATGATCAGTGTTCAATATATCAGAAGTCAATGCGTGAGGCTTGCTAATACCTCGTTTAAGAGCAAGTAATCTTTAATCGAAAAAAAAATGAAGTAGATAAATGAAATCTATTAATTATTGGAGTCCACTGCTTTTGATGGCAGGAGCGATAGAGCCTTCTACTGTCTGTCCTTACTTGGCTCCAGTTAAAGATGCATCATATTTTTACCCATATCACAGAAGATGCTTGGGTTTTCTTTCCATGATGTCAAGTGATTTTAATTTTGTAGGAAGCTCCATTTATAAGACCATCTGTTTAATCTAAGTTTCAGTCAACTTAAAATAAATATCCTTTGCTCCTTATAAAATATTAGAAGCTGCGAGTTTTTTTTATTACTTTGAATTTGTGAATGAGTCAATGAACTTTCTTGTCATTTCTGATGATGTTGATCCAACCATCCTATCTTTGGCATAAATTGTATACAATGGATTAGGAGAGGTACTAATAACGGAACTCTTGAACATGTTTACAGACTAGTTAGTAGCAAATAGATGACATGCTCTCTGAGGGTATTCAGGTGATCCCCTATCTTTAGTTCGCTGCCTCAGAATGGTGATATCTTCTTTTGTTTCCAGACCACACATGATTTTGTTTCCAGACAAGATTCTGAAGTCAAATGAAAAAAGAGGATTTATCTGGACGACCCTAAATAGGCTGTGGGCCGCCTTGGTGCCCAGAAGCTCTGGGGTAAATGGTGCAAAATCCTGCATTCTGGGCATTTCCTGGCACATAGTTTTCACTCTAAAATTACTTTTGTTAAGGAAAAGAATGTACAAATGTTACTTATTACCAACGTTTTACCGTAGCCGTTGACACTTGTTTATCAATTCACGTCATCTTTCATCTGTTATTTCATCAATTTCCAATAAATCTTCCAACAACTGGCTGAATAAATACTTGGAACGACATCTTTTAACAATTTTGATTCTCTAGACTTTATTCACATTGTACAATTTTCGCATCCATTACCGCGATCGATGCATCTAGTAAAACTTCCATCGATTGGTTGAATTCTAAAATCCAAGAACCAATGAAATTGCACATTACATTTAATCAATGAAGTAGGAATAAAGTGAAGCAAAAACGGTATAATCTGAATACTTAAAAATGCGGAATACGAATTTTAAATCGGATTGAGGCTTTAAAGCGAAAAGAACATGCCTGTGTTTCATTGCCTTACCTTAAGCGATTTAGAAGTTCTGCAAAGTGTCGGCTCTCTGCCTGCCGCATGAATTTTTTTTTTCAATTCAAACATTTTAAATAAATCTGTCCAATATTATATCTATCCAAATCTATCTTAATTCACATATTAAAATGTTATATCCTTATGTTACTTTTATCTGCACTGTGCAAATTAAATGCAGAAGTCGAAAAAGGCAGTACAGTTAAGGCAACATTTTCTATAAAAAGGCACCAAAAACGAGACACTTTAAGTTCAATCGTCTTGTTTTTTTAGCATGAAACTCCATCTGAAATATCTTAATGGCTTGATGAAGAGTTTGTCCATCGCTTTTCACAATGGTTTTTTTTTTGTCATCATGTGACCCTCTACAGTCACTTGAGCTCCGATTTTAGGTCAAAATATGAAATGTCAAATTTAACCAAAAAGTGCAAGGGCAAGGCAAACAATATTTGAACTGCACAATGTTTCATTGTGTCCCTTAGTATCTATCCTATCGTAAAACTGATGCTCATTCAGACAGATTTCTGAGATATTTAAGTTTTTCATTGAAAACAAACATCATTTAATCGGAAATTTTAAATTGCCTAATGAATAACAAAGAAATGAGCATCACTTTTTGAAAACTATACATTAAAGTAAAGAATTTAAAATAAAAACCTACCTCTTGGGTTGTCGCCTTGCCCTTTCACTTTTTGATTAAAAATTGAAATCTTAACACATTCAATATAAGTATAGTTTTCAAACGCATCATTGACCCAGCATGGGAGATAACTCTCTGGTACTTAATACAGTTTGTGTACCTCGCAAATTTTGAACAAATAATAGTGCTCAGCTTTATTTCATTAAATCAAATCGGTATGCATAAAAAAATCCTTGACTTTACTTTGTTTTGTATATCTTCAGTCTTTTATACTCTACACAAGACGTATTTGACACCTAACGCATTTCCTCCGTTCGTCAACAATAGGCCTAAAATATGCCGCAACATCTATCATGTAAATCAATTGGAAAATGCCCATGGTTAAAAATATTGAAAGATTGAATCATTTGTAATAAAAAATAGACAGTCGCTATCAATTATAAAATATTTATTCTCCCCCAGTAGACACACAGAAAAAATATCTCCAACAGAACTTAGTTTTTTTAGTCTGATTTCAATATAACTTGGCACACAAATAGACTCCACTAAGATACATAATTCTGTGTATTGGGTTTTGATTTCGATGAACAGTATTGCTATGGTTACTAAAAATAGAGATTTCTGGGAAGTACTTTCCAAATGTTCCTACTTCTACAGTTTTGGTCTGATTTCAATATAACTTAGCACACGAATAGACTACACTAAGATACATAATTTAGTTATCGGTTTTTGATTTCTACGAACGGTGTTGCCATGGTTACTAAAAATAGAAATTTCCTTGAAATACTGTCAAAACGCTACTCCTCCAGCAGTTTTGATCTGATTTCATTACATAAGACTAGACTATGATTCATAATTCTCGGTATCGGTTTTTTGATTTCGGTGAACGATGTTGCCATTGTTACTAAAAATAGAAATTTCCTTGAAATACTTTCAAAATGATACTCCTCCTCCTACAGTTTTGATCTGATTTCAGTATAACTTGGCACACAAGTAGACTACACTAAGATACAAAATTGTATTTATTGTTTTTTTGATTGTGTTGAATGATGATGTCATGGTTACTTAAGTTGAAATTTCTGTAAAATTCTTTTAAAAGGCTACTCATCCTACAGATTTAGTCTGATTGCAATAAATCTTAACACAAAAATCTCAATAAAACAAAAAGGGACTACACCAAGGTTCATTATTCTATGTATTGCTCTTGCAAAGTTTCAAGTCCAAAGTGCTAATACAAACCAGTGGAGCTACAGTCACGTGAGAGACTTCTGGTTTAACCTTGAATCGGGAGAGGGCAAGCAAGCATTATTAAATAATAAAAAAAATATTTATTTATTTATTATAAAGGCGGCCCCATTTTTACACAGAAGTATTCTCAGGTAGTGTAGATTGAAGTTTGTTCAAATCATCCCCTGGGATAGGGCGGTGCCAAAACAGTTGCCCAAAGTTTTACATAGAAAGATATAGGTGTAATGGTTAAGGGGCATTTGAGTAAAACGCATTGAAGACTTCAAATTATGGAATGAACTGACAAACCTTGGAATGGACTACCCAAACCAAAGGATATTTAAGGGAAAGGCTTTCGGAAAGTCGTGCATTTAGAAGCTAGCTGAAGAAGTTCAATGTTGAATCAGCAAAAAAGAAGTTAAGGTATTCCATCCCTAATAGCAACAGATTCAATGAAATTGAATATAAAATTTTCCATGCAACAGCATTTCAGTTCCAGACGGAACAACACTTGTTTCCTCTACGAGGACCCTACAACTTCGAATATAATTGCTATGGAATGTTGAACATTTCACTGTATGTCCATTTAATTTAAACCGACAGTTTCCTACATGAAGAACACATTTCTGCGCTTGTAGGAAATCAAATCCCAGTAATCCCTTATCAATGTCGACAATTCAGAATTCGTGGTGTACGGATACACCTGCTAGAGTCACATTTAATGTTGCAATTCCCTTTGCATGAATGCACTTGCCGTCATATTCATTTCAGCGGATATTAATTCGGGAAGTTGATCCATTTCTCTATAAACATGTTTGTTAATGATAGAGACATCTTCATCTGTAGCTACCAGAATTTTCACAGACTTACCATGCAGTATAAAGCTATCCACATACATCCAAGATCCATTTTTGAAATTCGGGAATACCGTGGAATAAATTTTGAGTTTCCTTTGCCAGAACTCGATGACCTTTAGACTATGGATAGTTTTGTCTAATGATTCCCTCCACAGTTCCAAAAGCGAATTTCTTTCGTTGATAGTTTAATATTTTTAGATTGATTGGTTGATTGTGTATTGTTTTACGTCCCGTTCGAGAATTTTTCAGTCATATAGAGACGTTACCATATACCGATAAAGGGCTTCAAATTTAGACCTTTACTTGGCACTCAGGGCCACTGAGCAGTGAGGGTTCTTCCCACCTCACTCCCCGTTCCCTCACAAAGTAGGATTTTCGACTAAGACAATTTTCCTTTCAATCTTTTTTTTTCGAAGTTAAAATATTTTTTCTCTATCTGTCCCTCCTTTCAAAAATGATGCTAATTTTCTGTATAATGCAAGTTTGCTTTTATTATATTGTCGTCATTACCTGGATTATCTGAAGAAAACAAAAGCGTATGAATTCCTGGTCAAGATGATCACCAGAGTAATAGCCATCATTCTTAATGACTCGAAAACGTTCATCCAAAATAGTTCAAACTCAATTCTCTGGTTACTCTTCTCGTCCAATACAAGAAGACGCTGTTTGGGTTACATGTGGCATCATCTTCTCGAAGAAATACTTGTAGTTGACGTACATTTTCATTTTCTGTACCCATATCCGCTCTAACCATTTTCGGACAACCTTCTATCTTCGAAACATAAAGTACCCCGCAATGAGTCGTGGGTTGAAGCTGCCTCAAGCCATAATATTTTGCCTTGAATATCCATCTCTACAACCATGAATACATATTCCATAAGGCTTCAATTTGTCATAGCCATCTAAATGCCATGGATAATTTGGACCTGGATTCGAATACTCTTTGCGTCGTAAGCGTCATTTAGTGCGACATCTACTGGGTAAACGCATTTGAGAATGATTCGCACAGTTTCTTGATCTGACATAACAGTTTTCCAAACACTTACAGTGCATCCATTTATACCCATGTAATTGATTTTTGAATTTCCATGCATATAAAGTATATAACATTTAACACATTAGCCTTTTTTTAAATTGATAATTTGTTTGAACAAATTATTATAAAATTAGTAATTTGGTATAAGAAATTAGTAATTTGTTTTAACAAATTGATAATTTGTTATAAAAAATTAATAATCCGTTATAAGAAATTAAAACAAAATACTGCTGCGGCCCTAATACGCTTTCTTTAAAAAATAGATGACAATTAAAAAGTGGTTAATAAGGTTATTTCAAAATAACAACAAAAAAATGAAAACACTAGTACTGTCTTCAAAAGAAAAAGATCACTGAATGAAACACTAGAAACAAATAAAAAAAAAAGATAAAGGAATTAGTCCTTTTTTGATTTCTTTCCAGGGTTGATCTTTTGTCTGAAAAATTGAAGAAACTTATTAATGAACATTAAAGTAGCATGATAATACTTAAGAAATTTTGTCAAAATATATTCCTTTAAGAGCTTCTTTAAAACTAGATTAAAGGTAGAATGTTTAAATATATTATATATTGATAATATCTGCAATTATATAAATGAAAAATGTTAGTAAATACGCACCATTATCACATCCGCAGCAATAAGGGGAACAAAACTCTTCTATGTTAGCTCTACTCGTCAGTTATGAATAGTTTTTTCTTTCGTCAGGCGAAAGATACCGCCTCCTCTTACATTCCAAATACTGATATTGTATCTGGCTGACGTTCCATGCGCACAGCTTGTAGTTCCGGCCACCATGGAAGGATTTAATTTGAAACATAGAATCGAAATTAATAAATCTCTAAGTTGAGGGAAATTAACATACCTGACAAGAAAATGACCATGGGCGGCTCTGTCCCTAGCAAGGCCCATCAACATTGCCCAATCCATTAAAACATCTGGGTTTAATCCGTTTACGTACACAAACGTACAAATTAACATCCTTTCCCAGTGAGTTAAGCACCGCCTCCAAAATAGTCTGCGAACTAATGTTGGCCATTCCCTGTCAGGCCCTATAATGTCTTGTGTAGACCTCCATAATTGATATATTTCTCTATTGCGCTTAGGCATTCTCTATACGGAACAATAAATTCCCGCCGCACGGAATTTTTTATATCGCTAAGAACCAGTCTTTATCCAAAATGGATATTTATGCAAACCCCATTTATTATGTGATGTTGTGTATATATTAAGTTTATATTTAATATTTACTCCTCCATTAAAATTTAAAAAAAAAATTAATCTAAAATTTTCCAAGTTAATCTCTAAATAATATTACGTAATAAACCGTATCGTAAACTTAACCCCCCCTTTCCTGTAATGTAATGACATATTTTGAGTTGGATAGCGTTTATTCCGTGATATGAAGAAAAAAAAAAGAAAGGAAAAAGAAAACATTTAGTATTAAATAATATAATTTGCAAACAATCTTAAAATAGTGAACTGGAAGCATGTCTTAAATGAATAAACAGTAAATTCAAATTTAAGAAGAAATTGATTGATTGTACGTTGTTTTTACGCCTCATTCGCGGTTCTTCGGATGAGACCGTATAAAACGAGGTCACGTGTCATAGTAGGTGCTGGCACGAAAAAGATCCTTCACTGCTCAATGGCCGTAAGTGTCGAGTATAGGACAAAATTTGCAGCTCTCCGCCGGCAATCATATAGAGACGTCACCATATACCGGTGAAGGGCTTCCAATTTTTGATTTTTATTCGGCACTTACGGCCATTGAGCAGTGAGGTATTTTTATCGTGCCAACGCCTACCGTGACACGCGGCCTCGGTTTTTAAGGTCTCATCCAAAGGACCCGCAACTTTTATTTCAAGGTTCCGAGCGCATGGGGAAGGAACAGTTGCTACCTATTTTTTTTTATAGCCTTAGGTCATTCGCGGGCGAGATTCGAACTCACGTTCTTCCGAACACGGAGCGAGCGCTTTACCAAATCAGCTACCGTGAAGGGGAAAAAAAATCTTTTCAATGCATTTATATGTCGCACAATTTTAATGTGCAGATGTCTCACACATATAAGTTAAAGACTATATACAGTGTATTTTTCATTAAAAGCATTTGCACTAGCTTCATGCATTAGAATGCTGTTCTGTCTTGGTTTACGGTTTAGGTAAAACAATGTTCATTAATTTTATCATTTCTTGTTTGATACATGATACAAAAAAAAGTTTAGGAAAATTCAAAGATGAATGTGGTGCAAAGGTGATTCAAGAATTTGTAGGTCTGCGATCAAAATTGTATTGTTATCGCGTACTGTATAAAGATACTTGTAAAGCAAAAGGGATAATAAAATCACTCGTTCAAGAAAAACTATCAATGAGGCAGTATAAAAAATGTCTGTTCAAAAATAAGTCACTTCGTTGTGAATGAATGCCATTAGTCGAATCACAAAATAACAGTTGATCGAATTAACTAGATTGCATCAAATGGATTTGATGATAAACGCTATCTTTGTGATGAGGTCAATACGCTGGCATTTGGACATTATATGAATCGCAAGCTGTGATTGAATATCTATTTTCTTTACACAGATAAAGAGATTCGTGTTATTATATGTTTTTTTTCTTTTTTATTACCATATTTACCTACACTTATGATATTGAATGAGGAATAATTGATGGAATAACTACAATAGTTATTGTGTCTTTCGCGTTGACATCGCTTTTACTTTGTTGCATGTATATTTACCTATTTATTTATTTATTTTGTAATTTTGTTAATCATTATTCTTATTTGAAGACTCATTAAAATGCTTTGTAACATAGAGGATTGTTTTGTTTTTCCTTCTTCTATTTTACTCGATTTATAAACGTTCAAATATCGATAGATTAAAAATAAAGAATTCTAAGTCCTAAGGGGGATAATATATGTACGTGCGTTCTTTCAATCCCGTAATGCAGTATATCGATAGACATACAAAAGTTTACTTTATCTCGAGGGAATATTCAAGAAATGAGGGAAAGTGGAAAAATATTTTGTCAAGGAGCGCAAGGAGGGTGCAACAGTTCGGTAGAGGATGCTCACTCCTCCATGACACCTGATCTCACCTCTGATGTTTAAGAGACCCGTAATTGTTCTGCTCCTGATTTGTATTGTTTGGATAGGCTTTTGAACTTGAATACTGTTCGTTTACTCCATATTTCACGAAACAAAATTCTATCAATGTCTTTGTTAACTTTAATATGAATTGTACGCTGAATAGACTTGTTATGTATTTTCTTTATTTTTTTTCTAAAATATCAAGTGTAAAATAAATGTATGTGATTCAATTCTTTTCCAAATCAACATTCCATCAGGCATTTCAACGTTGAATCAACGTTGCGCTTCAACGCTAAATCAACGTTGAGACACCAACGTTGTTTCAACGTCAATTTTCAACATGGAATAGACGTTGAAAATGGTTAAACTTTGGTTGATTTATAGTTGAATTTTGGTTGCAAATGAAAGTTGAGGCAACGTTGAAATTTCAACAGTGTTTCAACGTCAAGCATCAACATTGAAAAAAAAGTTTGAACATTGGTTGAAATTTGGTTGACTTTTGGCTGAATTTTTTTGGTTGTACAGATGTTGATATTTAGTTGAAATCACGTTGAATTCATATTGAGTTTTGCTTTATAATCAAATACATTTCAAATTCTAATAAAAGTTTTTATTCAAGTTGCGAGATATGTAAGTTGTAATTCAGTATTAAGACTCTGAGTGAATTTATGTTAAACTGTACTTTAAAACAAACATAAATCCAGGATCCAATCACTGAATATCAAAAATCACTGTTTAACAAAATTTATCTTCCTAGTGAAAAGGGGGTCACAATAAACATATCCAGGTTCATCGTATCACGTATCTGTCTAAAACTAAGTTCCAGAAAGTGGCGAATCCATTAATTTTAAATCACGCGCATAGTAGTCCCACAAAACGACTTGTCGGTCGGAAAGAAAGGAACAGGAAGCTCAACCCTCTAATGCAAAACCTGTTAACAAAAGAGATAGTGATGTGAAAGTCATTTATTTTATAACATTAGTTCAAATGATAAAAGTATACATGAATAATTACCCCCCCCCCCCCCCCCCCCGCAAAAGAAACAGACAAAAGTTCATATTCTTTTACTTGGAATTAATGAGAAGAATTATATTTGTCATAGTGTTAAAATTCATAATAGTATGATAATAGATAATTATTACTGAAGAAAAATGTTAAAAACATGAAGGTGTACATACAGTGTTGCATTCCTTTGTAATTTTCACGGGCGATGGATCTGATCCAAACAGGGCATTTATTACGTCTCAAAGCCACCAGTGGTTGATGAAATCTTACGGCCAACTGCAATTAAATTGTTTTCGTCAACTCTTTTCCTTTGAATGACTCTGCTCCGTTTCATTTTCAACTTATTAAACTCAAACACATATTAGAATCGAAAATGGTCATTTATTAGCAAAATAAAGATCAACTTTTTCATATACACAACATATGTACAATCTGGAAAAATTTGTTTGTTTGTTTTATTATTGTTTAACTTCCCTCTCGAGAATTTTTCACTCATATGGAGACATATGCTGTATAGTTATAGTTAAAATTGTGTCTCTGAATTAATTGTATACTATACGCTTTGCGCCACCCAATCAAACCGAGTTATACAGAGTTCAGCTAAGGGAGAGGCGTAAGAGAGCAACAGAGACCATACCTGAGTTAGGACAGGCTGTCGGAAGATTGGCAAATTTGGCCTATCCAAAAGCCCCATCTGAGGTAAGGGAAACCTTGGCCATGGAACAATTTTTGGATGGCTTGCCTGACTCGGACATGCGAATAAGGATTAAGCAGGCGCGTCCTAAGGATTTAAATGATGCCATTAAACATGCAGTAGAACTAGAGGCATATCTAAGGGCAGAAGACAAGAGGGGGTACAAAGGTTATCAACACCAGTTGAGGGAAGAGGTAACTACTAATGACGGGACTTTCAAAATGGAAATGAAAAATTGGATGTCATCAATGGAAAAGAATATGGCAGCCATAAACAAGGAAATTAAAGAGCTCAGACAAGGCAGAGGCCAGTTGGACAAAAAGTCTTACAAAGAGTCATCTCTATCCAGAAAAAGCATGGATATGATAGAATGTTATGGTTGTCATAAAAAGGGACATTATAAGAGAAATTGTCCAGAGAAAAATAAGAGAGACACTTCCGGTAGCAAGAAGACTTCAGGGGGAAGCGATACCGGAAGGAAACATAGTGATAAGGGTTCAAATGGACAGTTAACTGGCAAGCTTGGCTCTTGCTCAAACGAAGCTGGAATGTTCATTTATGTAATGATAAATGGTGTTAGGGTGAAAATGTTAGTAGACACAGGGGCTACGGTTACGATGCTGTCAACAACTTTATTCGACAAAGTGAAAGACCATTGGGCATTTGAAATCCAAGAACCTGGAATGAAAGTTTACACTGCAGATGGTGATGAATTAAAGTTGGAAGGTAAAGTCAATATTGAGATGGCAATTGGAAGACATCCCATAAAGACATTAGCTTTGGTAGCTAATCTTCAGGTAGAGGGTATTCTTGGATTAGACATGATCAAACGTTTTGATATGGTCATAGATGCGAAACGACATGTTTTGTTATTTGAGGACGAAAGTGTTCCTATGATGTATGAAGGTAAATTTGGATGCTTTAGAGTTGTAGCAGAAGAAACGGTCAGTATACCACCCCGGAGTGAACTTATTATACCAGGGAAAATTTGTACTCTTAAGGAGGAGGAACTACAAACACAGGGCATTGTAGAACCTAAAGAAAAAGAAGATACTAATAGGCCATTGACTGCTAGAACTTGTGTTCAACCAATGAAGAATAATATTGTGCCAGTGAGGTTGTTGAACGTGGAGTCTGAACCAAAGGTGGTGTACAAGAACACAGAGATTGGGCAATTTCAGGAAACGGAACAAGTTACTTCAAATTATGCTAGTGAACCAGCAGAGCGGCCTGACATAGAAAACTTGTATAATGACTCGGTGATGCATCTAACAAAGAAACAAGCTAAGGAAGTAAAATCTTTTCTTTGGAAGTACAAATCATTGTTTGCCAAGAGTAATAATGATCTTGGAAAAACTAATATAGTCAAACAGAAGATTGACACTGGAGACGCGAGACCTATAAAACAACCTGTTCGCCGTTCTCCTGCACACTTGGCAAAAGAAATAGAAAGAAATATTGATGAGATGCTAGACTGCAATATTATAGAACCTTCGACAAGTCCCTGGGCATCACCTATTGTACTGGTGAAAAAGAAGGATAATTCCTATCGATTTTGTGTAGATTACAGGCGTCTTAATGCTTGCACAGTTAAGGACGCATATCCTTTGCCCAGGATTGATGAATCCTTAGAACAATTGTCTGGATACAGCTGGTTCTCCACCTTTGATATGTTTTCCGGATATTGGCAGGTGGAACTTGATCCCAAGGACAAACATAAAACGGCTTTCGCCACACGAAGGGGTTTGTTTCAGTTTCGAGTGATGCCTTTCGGGCTTTGTTGTGCACCAGCCACGTTCGAAAGATTAATGGAAATGGTATTGGCAGGATTACAATGGGAGGTTTGCCTGGTTTACCTTGATGATATAATCATCATGGGTAAAACATTCAATGAAATGATGGCTAATTTAGAGCGAGTGTTTGACAGACTTTAATCAGCTGGGTTGCGATTAAAGGCCAAGAAATGCCATTTGTTCCAGAGATCTGTGAAATTCTTAGGCCACATTATTTCTGAAGAAGGTATAATGACAGATCCTGAAAAGATAGAAAGTGTGAAACACTGGCCAGTACCAACAAATGCAACCGAGGTCAGGTCCTTGGACTGTGTGGATACTATAGGAAGTTTATAAAGGACTTTGCAACGATTGCCAAGTGTCTACATAAGTTGACTGAAAAAGGGAGACCATTTGTCTGGAATGATGATTGCCAGATTGCTTTTGATCTGTTGAAACAAAAGCTTATAACTACCCCAGTATTAGGACACCCCGACTTCACTAAAGAGTTTATACTGGACACAGATGCTAGCAGAGATGCTATTGGGGCTATACTTTCTCAGGAACAAGAGGGTCATGAGAAAGTTATTGCCTATGCCAGTCGTACCTTGTCCAAGAGTGAACGAAGCTACTGCGTCACTAGGAAGGAGCTACTTGCAGTTGTTCATTTTGTTAAAGTTTTCAGACATTTCCTTCAGGGACGAAAATTTCGTATTAGAACGGACCATAGTTCACTAAAGTGGTTATTGAGATTCAAGAACCCAGAGGGCCAACTAGCAAGATGGCTAGAAGTATTGAGTACATATGATATGTTGATTGAACACCGCCCAGGAGCGCAACATCAAAATGCTGACGCCCTTAGTAGAATACCTTGCAAACAATGTGGTTTCTTTACTGCTTGGGATCAAGAAGAGGAATCAAGGTCCCTACATGCAATTAAGAACAATGAGGATGATGCCAAATTGTCAGGCGATTTGTCCCTTAAAAGTATTCAAGAAAACGATGAAGATGTTGCACTGATTGTCAAATGGTTAAAAGATGGGACAAAACCAAAATCCGAAGAACTAGCAGGGAAAAGTATTTATGTTCGAGATATTGTAGGACAATGGGATTTGTTATTGGTAAAAGATGGGTTGCTGTGCAGAAAGTGGATTACTGGAAAGGGAAGTCCTATCTTACAAGCTATAATACCATGGAGCGAGAGGCGCAAGGTACTATATTTCTGTCATGACTTTAAAGGGGCTGGACATCTGGGTCACAAGAAGACACTCGAAAGAGTGCGAAGTAAGTACTATTGGCCAGGTAGCCGAAAGGATGCAAGAGCATACGTTGCAGGATGTGAAAAATGTTCAAAGAGAAAAAGTCCGAATATTACAAAGAAAGCTCCCATGAAGGAAGTGGAATCTGGAATCCCTATGGAGAGAGTGGCCAAGGATATTCTAGGAGAATTGCCAAAGACGGAGAGAGGTAACCGATATATTTTGGTAGTTGCTGACTACTTTACCAAGTGGACCGAGAGTTTTGCCATGCCAAACATGGAAGCACAAACGGTTGCTCGTATATTGGTAGAGGAGGTCTTTGCTAAATTCGGAGTGCCTAGAATACTTCATTCGGACCAGGGCAGGCAATATGAAAGTCTTTTGTTTCAAGAGCTCTGTGTCTTACTTCATATTGAAAAGACTAGAACAACTCCCTATCACCCACAAAGTGATGGGATGGTTGAACGTTTTAATAAAACCCTTGCAACCATGCTTAGTGCATATGTGAACGAGCACCAGACTAACTGGGATGAATCTCTCCCATATGTTATGCAGGCCTATCGTTCTGCAGTTCACGAAACTACAGGCTATACACCCAACTTTTTAATGTTAGGTAGAGAGACATCTACAACCCTAGATTTCATGTACGAATTGCCAGGAGAGGTAAAAGTTACTCCTAGAAACCAGTCGGTTTGGGAATTACAGGAACGCTTAGAAGAAGCTCACAGGGTAGTACGAGAAAATACTAAGCAAGCTATGTGTCGACAAAAGACATATCATGACCGGAAGCTTAGCTATGAAAAATTTGTCCCTGGTGATAGTGTTCTTGTGTACTTTCCGGTTCGCAAAATAGGTAGGTCAGCGAAATTGACCTCATATTGGCATGGTCCATATACAATCTTAAGAAAATGCTCTAATCTGACCTACAAGGTTAACTGTGGGCCAAAAGGTAGAGAGCAAGTTGTCCACGTAGATAGAATTAGAATAAGACATCCCCAGTTACTGAGGGGAGAATCAAGTTCCAGTGAAGTTGATAAACTAGGTGATCAGAGACGTCTAGAAGATGAGAATAAAGTCTCTGATGAAAAAGATGACATAGGGGATACAGGTGATCAGGTGGGGGATACTTGGTCATCAACAATGATAGAGTCAGACGATCAAAATGATATGTGGTCGCCAGATCCCACAAGAAGGAAAAGACGTCCACCAAAATGGATGTCAGACTATGTCAGAGATTAAATAATGTGTTAGAAATATATATAGTTAGTGTCGAGTTTTGATATTTTAAACAGATAGTTTAACGTTTTGTTTATATTTTGTCTTTCATAGATTACAATGCCAAAGACAAAGATAACTGTCAACAAAGGCAGGAAGTGCCCATTCTGTCCTTACCGTTTCATGAAAGATGAAGAATTGTCAAAGCACATTGACGAATGCAGTAAGGAACTGTTGTTCTGCAATTTTTGTGATTTCAATTCCACCACCTCCAAAAATTTGAGAAGGCATCTCAAGAGACAACATGACATTGGTGAAGAAACTGGCGGTGAGGTAGATTCAGTACTTCAAAAGGAAGGCCCCAATGAAAGTTACGTCTCAGATGCTGAATCGTGGGTCACACAGGATCCTGGAGATCTTCGAGCGGTGCTTCTGGGGGATATAAGTGAAAGTGAGAGTGAGGATGAAGTCAGTAAAGAGAAGAGTGGGAAGGAACTCCCGTGTAGTGATGAATCAAAGAGAGAAGAAGGTAGACTCTACCGGAAACCGACTCGACCTTTACCAGTTTTCGCTCCCGCTAGGGTTGCACCCTTAATAGATAACAGACCTTCTAATCCAGCACCTGAGAAACAACCATGTGAACACAAAGAGTGTCAGACTGATCCAGTGTATTTCACGGAAAGCGTAAAAATAATCACCAAATGGGTCGAAGAGGGAAGATTGAAAAGAAGAAATTGCTGTAAAAAAAAAAAAAAATCATTTTGACACTCAAAGATATTCTGTTCATTTAAAGAAGCAAAACATCATAAATATTTAATACCCTTAAATTGTTGTTGTTTTCATACGGGGCGTATGACTTAAAGGGGTGGGTGATGTGATGAATCAGGGTTGTACCAATCTATGTTAATAGGGTAGTTAAGGTTTTTTTGGACATGGAATAACCTGTCTCCCCTACCATGAAATAGACTAGTCCAATACTATATATATAGCGGGTTTTGGCAGCTTCAGTTAGTCTATTTGAAGTCTCCTTGGAGTCTGTTTGCGAGTGTGTTCGCTGTAGCTGCAGAGTAGTTACCAGGTAAGGGTAAAGAAGTAAGTGAGGACGTTGAATTAGCAGAATCGCAATAAAGGTTACTACAGGGCTGAATAAGCCTTATAGTATAGGTTGCATCAACTGATCGACCACCGTAGCTTTGGCATTGGAAATAAAGGCTGAATAAGTCTGCACTCTAGTGCCAAAGTGAGCTGGAGACGCCAGTTGACTAGAGACCTCTTGTTTGTAACCAGGGCCCTTGGTTGGGCCAGTTGTCCGGGGACATTGGTTTAGTGTAGGACAGGTGGTCCAGAGTCAAATTGTCCCTTGATTTCTTTAAGATTAGTTATGCGAATCATAGTAAATATTTTGATTGAGTAAATTGTTTAAATAATCATCGTAAATATATTGATTAAGTTTGTGTCCTAGTGGACCAGATACAGATCATTTATTTAGGTTATTGCACTGCAGAAATCCCGGGTGTAACCGGGTACGTGTCCACTTGAATATTTAGACCGCTCGGCTGGACACACGTTACACTATATTTTAATATCATGTTCAAATGAATATCAATAAAAATACACAAACCAAGGATGTGCCAGTGTTTTCAGGCCCGCAAAATAAAATTGTAAATGATTTATACAAATATATGTTTAAACTGTACTGTGTTGAAATTTAACAAACCCATGGTTAGATTCCATACAGAAAATATGGTATAATGTATGGTTTATCAATTGAGGGTGTCAATATGAACAAGCATTCTGAAATTATTGCATTAGCAATACTAGTCCCCTACCGGCAAGTGTAATCTGGTTCCCGTTAAAAATTGAAAATGCCATAATTCCATCAAAAATCAATGAAGCGGAACGAAATGCAAACTTGACCTATAATTCATCAAGGTAAAGTCACATACCAAAAATCATCTCAATATCTGCAAGCGTTTAGAAAAAAATTACGGAAAACCCTGAAAAATTGAAAAGGTCGTAAATTCGTCAAAAATCATTGAAGCGGAACGAAATTCAAACTTGACTTGTAACTCATCAAGATACACGCACATACCAAAAATCAGCTCAATATCTGCAAGCCTTTAGAAAAAAGTGCGGAAAACCAAGTGGGACAGACTGACAGAGGGACAGAGACGGACGGACAGACTCAGAGGAAACCTATAGTCCCCTCCGGTTTCACCGGTAGGGAGCTAATAATAAATGGATAGCTGCTAATGTAAAACAAATATTATGAGATCAATTTATTCAAAAGTGGTCTAGTAATTAATAAAGGACAGATTTACACAATCTTCAAACAAAACTTCGGATCTGAAAATTATATTGATAAGTTATCTCCTAATTTTAGAAAAATATTTATAAAATTTCGTATCGCAAATCATCATCTACCAGTAGATCTGGAACATGGTATGTTATACCACTGTGTGATAGAATATGTACACTGTAATAATACTCAAATTGCTGATGAATTTCATTGTATCTTCGAATGTAAAACTTAAGTTAATGTAAAAAAAAACAATTACTTGGGCAATTATTATTCCAACAGACCGAGTGCTATTAAATTCATGTAACTAATGTCAACTCAAAACGAAAGAATGCTGGAAAACTATGTATGTTCATCCCAAAAATTGGTGAGGTCTGTCTTCCTTGATATATTTTCCCCTCTCTTTTTTATTTATTTAATCTTCTGTCATGTTTTTTGTTTTGTATATGTACCTCTGACCAGTTTTATATATAATGTATATATGGTATAAATGTACCCCATGTATCAATATTTTGGTTTAGGTGAATAAACTGAACTTGAACTTGCATTTCACGCAGATTACAAATATGCTTACAAAACAAGAATAAAATGATGTATGGGTACTAGAAAATCTAAAATTTCTTCTTAATCCATGAAAAGGAAATTATACTTACTGAGTAGAAGTTGATAATCCAGCCTTAATCCTTGTACATGGCTTGTCAAATACATTATATATGAACAGCAAAGACGCGCACTTTTGTCCATCAGCTAAATTCAAATTTTGACCTAGATAAGCTGCAAACAACTTTCTCTGTATCGCTACCCAGTAGGAAAATTGCATAACAAGGTTATCATGACCTTGAAACTGACCTGCTAAGCAAGAACCACTCCTTATCTGATGCGTTCAGGATAAATTTGGCGAGTGGATCTTAAGTAATGTAAACTGACCGGGGTTAATAGTTAGTGTATCCAGAGGCAAAGAAGCTAGTCAACATGTACAGTGTTCCTAGACCCAAATTTAACATCATATGCAACTGTTTTAAAATCGTCCCCAATGAAGGACGTTTCTACTCAGGTTTCTGAGAATGATATTCTTAAGCAAACCTTAACATCTAAGATGTCTACGTCATCAAATGACAAAGCGAAATCTGTTTCGACACCTGCTTCTGCAGGCCCTGCAGCTGTGGCTGCACCAAACCCTGTAGCTACGACTGCATCAAAGTCAACAGCTGCAGGTATATCAAAATCATCTGGGAGACAGAATAGATCTCCCTCTAAAAACACTAAGAAGCAGTCGAGTGATCGATTGCCGAAAGCAGCAAAAGTTCCCGTCGCTCTGCATAATAAATTTGGGGTCTTTGAGGAAATGGACATTACACCATGCCATTCTTCCTCGCGAGTCCGAAGTGAATTGCCTAATAAAAATAAAGGGAGGATTTCCCCCATTTCCCATCATAAGAAATAGAAATGAATCATCCTACATTCATACAATGGAATTGTCGAGGTTTTAGGGTTAATTTTAACGAATTATCATTACTTATTCAGGACCATTGCCCGGTAGTTTTATGTTTACAAGAAACACATTTGAAAGAAATAGATAAGATCAATATTAAAAACTACAGTATGTATAACCATTATGCTCAAACTGATAGAGCATCTGGTGGTACTTCTATAGCAATTAACAATAAATACATTCACAGTCAAATAAGTTTGAAAACTAATCTTCAGGCAGTAGCTGTACGCCTTTCCCTTTATAAAACAATTACCCTTTGTTCTGTATATGTACCCCCGTACTATCAATTACAACTTTTAGACCTCACAAAATTAATAAAACAACTCCCTGCTCCATTTCTGATTGTCGGTGACTTTAATGCCCATAATCCGCTATGGGGTAGCGACAAAATCACAGATAAAGGGAAAATAATCGAAGATACAATATCGCACCATAATCTTTGTATACTTATGACAGCTCAAACACCTACTTGCATCCGGGTAATGGTTCATATTCTTCTATAGATATCAGTTTAGTAGATCCTTTTTTACTCCTAGATCTAAGTTGGTCAGTGCATTATGATTTCTGCGGGAGTGATCATTTCCCAATTATTCTTAAAGTACATAAACCCTCCGAAAACAACAATGTTCAAAACTGGAAATTAAACAAGGCTGACTGGAATAAATTTGAATACTTATGCTTACAAAATATTTATGTTGAAAAATTTGAAAACCATCCTGATCCTATTCAAAATTTTACTGAAATACTATTAAATATCGCAAACGAAAATATACCTAAAACCTGTACAAATTCTACTAAAACGAATAAAACAATGGTTTACAGAGGAATGCAATGAAGCGATAAAAGCTCGCAAAAAAGCAGAAAGATTATTTAATAGATTACCTACATCATCAAATTTAAGCAATTTTCGTGTATTTAGAGCAAAAGCTCGCAGAACTATTAATTTTAGCAAAAGAAGATCTTGGAAAAAGTTTGTTTCAAACCTAAATTCACATACCCCTATAAATAAAGTTTGGAACGCAATATGAAAAATAAAGGAAAAGGTCCTGAAAAATACCAACATGTTAGTATTGGAAATCAAATTATTACTGATAAGAAAGAAATATCTAATGAAATAGCCAATGCAATCTCCAAGAATTCCTCGACAAACAACATGAGTCCTAGTTTTATAACATACAAAAATACTCAAGATAAAAAAAAACATTAGATTTTACATCCGAAAACAAAGAATGTTATAATGAACCATTTACTTTTGAAGAGTTGCAAAAATTTCTAGATAAATCTCACGACTCAGCTGTAGGACCGGATCATATCCACTATCAATTAATTAAACATCTTCCTAGAGAGAGCAAAGAGTGTCTTCTGCAAATTTTTAATACTATCTGGAAACGAGGGGATTTTCCACCTTCCTGGACTCAAGCCACAATTATTCCTATTCCAAAACCTGGACAGGACCATGCAGACCCTAATAATTATCGAATAATTGCGTTAACAAGCTGCTTATGTAACACCATGGAACGGATGATCAATGAACGATTAATATGGTTTCCTGAAACCAATAACATTCTTACAAATATACAATGTGGTTTTAGAAAAAAACCGAAGTACTATTGACCAGTTAGTAAGACTGGAGACCTTTATTAGAGATGCTTTTGTTAAAAAAGAGCATGCTGTATCTATATTTTTTGACTTAGAAAAAGCGTACGATACTACATGGAAATATGGTATTTTAAAAGATCTTGACAATATTGGTCTCAAAGGACATTTACCTAATTTTATTAAGAACTTTTTAAATGATAGAACTTTTAAAGTGCGATTAGGATCTACAGTTTCAGACAATTTTGAACAAGAAATGGGTGTACCACAAGGAAGTATTCTTTCGGTCACATTATTCAGCATTAAAATAAATAGTTTGGCTGAAGTACTTAAAAATTATACGCATGGTAGTTTATATGTTGATGACTTTGTTCTGTGTTATAAGTCCAAAAATATGAATTTTATTGAGCGGTTACAATCATGTCTATACAATATTAAAAATTGGGCCGATAATAATGGTTTTAAATTTTCAATGAGTAAAACGGCGTGTATGCATTTTTGTTTAAAACGGAAAACCCATGATGATCCAAATTTGCAATTAAATGGAAATCCAATATAAGTAGTTAAAGAAATAAAGTTTTTAGGTGTCATCCTTGATAATAAGCTCTCTTTTATTCCACATATAAAGATGCTCAAGGGAAAATGCTTAAAGGCACTAGATATTATGAAAGTTATAGCAAACACGAAATGGGGAGCTGATAAAAGTACCCTACTTAAACTGTATCGCTCTCTAGTAAGATCGAAACTAGACTATGGGTGTATTGTGTATGGATCAGCTAGGACTTCCTATATAAAGGCTCTCGACGCAATCCATCATCAAGGTCTTAGATTGTGCTTGGGGGCTTTTCGAACATCTCTTAAAGATAGTTTATATGTAGAGGCAAATAAACCACCTCTAGATTTAAGAAGAATTAAACTTGCTTCAGTATATAATTAAATTAAAAGCAAACACCGATAATCCTGCTCATGACTGTGTTTTTCATCCACAAAATGCACATTTATTTGATAAAAACAAGAAAGGCATAAAACCACTTTGTTTTCGATTTAAAAATCATATTAGAGATTCTGAACTACCATTGGATTTTGTCAAACCTACTATTCTTTCTGAAAAACCACCATGGAAATTAATTAAACCAGTAGTTAACAAATCCTTATCCGAACTAAAGGAATCAGGAACAAATCCCCTCATTTTTCAGCAAAAATTAGCTGAAATAAAATCTAAACATCCTACAACAGAAATTTACACAGATGGTTCTAAGGACAGAGGTAGGGTTGCTGCCGCTGCAGTGGTCAAAAATCATGTTTTTTCTATTCGACTTCCGAACGAAGCAACAATTTTTACGGCCGAAGCAAAAGCTATACAACTAGCTTTTGAATATATTAAAACTTCTAGTGAAAAATCGTTTGCAATATTTTCAGACTAGCTCTCATGTTTAGAGTCCATACACAATATGAACACAGATCACCCATGTCGCCCGCGTGGCGCAGTGGTTAGAGCATTCGCTCTAGAGTCGCGAAGTAAGGAGTTGATCCTTACGTCGCGGGTTCGAATCCCACTGTGGGACGTGAAGACCGGTCCTTCGGATGAGACCGTATAAACCGAGGTCCCGTGTCGCAGTAGGTGCTGGCACGAAAAAGATCCCTCACTGCTCAATGGCCGTAAGTGCCGAGTATAGGACAAAATTTGCAGCTCTCCACTGGCAAGAGGTAGCGTCTCCATATGAGTGAAAAATTCTCGAGAGGGACGTTAAACAACATACAATCAATCAATCAATCAGATCACCCATACATTTTGGATATATTGACTAAGTTCTATCATCTGACTCAACAAGGTAAAGAAGTTGAATTTTGTTGGATTCCGAGTCATATGGGTATTCCGGGTAATAACAAGGCCGATAGTTCTGCAAAAACTGCTCTTCAATATGAAATCGTTTCTTTTAAAATTCCTTACACCGATCTAAAGTATTTAGTCAAACTTTATGTAAATTCTCTTTGGCAGATATTTTGGGATTTTTGTGATAATAATAAATTGTATGCAATACAAAACAAAGTTAATCAATCATCTGATTTCGGCCTGAAACGTCAGGACGAAGTCATTATTTCAAGAATACGAATTGGACATTCAAAATTTACCCATTCATATCTTCTAGACAAAGACAATCAACCTGAATGTGTATCTTGCGAATGTGCAATAACTATACATCATATTCTTTTGGAATGTTCTGATTTTTCGCCTATACGAAAGAGACTTTTTAAAAATGTGCGAACAATGCATGATCTTTTTACAAACATTAATCCTTGTACAATTATACAATACTTACAAGAAACTGATTTTTACAACAAGATTTAATGTACATATTTTTTATTAGTATTTTTGTAATTTTCAATTTAACTTTTCATTTTATTTTTAAAGAACTATATACGGTAAGGGCGTATTCCTGCCCCCATAATAGTCAAATTTTGAAAATCTCTTGAAATGAGGAAAAAGTGCATATATTGTATAAAATAATCCAAATTAAGACAATATATTATGAAATTGGAAAAATTAGTTGGCTTTTCTTGTCTCTGTGACGTCACAAACTATTTGGATTTCCGTTATGTTTAAAATAGAGGCCAAAATGCACAGAGTTTGTTCAATTTTGGCTATAGTATTTATAGAGCGCAAGCTTGCTCAGGTACCATATTCACATATTTCATTGATATTATCAATCTACACATTATATCAAAAGATCTAGTCTGAGCAGACCTGCGCTCGATAATTTCCAATCAAAAAACCGACGTAAAATACGCTATTTTCTCTCAAAATCATCGCAATTTGGAATTTACGTCATTTTATTGACGTCATATCTAACTAATGATGTCAAAGTTGATAAAAATATTTAATGCTTTGAAGCCTGCAAATATCCACCTGGTTTAGAGCATAATTAAAGATTTCTCCATCAAAGTTTTATTTTGGGGGCAGATACTGGCCACTACAGAATATAGTCCTTTCATGTCCGTCGGATGGGACGTTAAATGGGGCCCCATGTCAAGGATTGCAATCCCTTTGGCACGCTAAAGATTGTTTCTCTGGTTTACGAAAAAGAGTAGGCTCATTGGGGGCCGCCAGAGAAACCCAAAACTTTCAAAACCGTTCCTATAATATTTAAATTCCTACCGCCGAAATATGGCTGAATTATCGCCGACTCGGCGTAAAACAATAATAATCAATCAATCACATTTAAAAAAAATTCCTCGCTAGAACACAACTTTGACGCTCACTTTCTACGTATCAACTAAAGAGTTCTTTCAGATAAACATCATGTGAAGGTCCATTTCTGATTTGTAGATTTTGTTCATTACCCTTCTGGTAAGTTGTGTGTGTGTGTGTGTGTGTGTGTGTGTGTGTGTGTGTGTGGTTTTTATTACTTTTTTTTGTTTTCCTTTTTTAATCATACCTTTTTTCAGTGGGAAAAAAATATCAAAAAATATGTTATCCTTTTCTTTCAGTGAAATGCACTCTTTTGTCTTTCGTCATGTGCTATAACTGTTGGTGTAAAGAACTATTTAAACGATTATTCCAAAGACAGCCTCATCATATAGATATTGAAGCTTCTATTCACTTGAAAACACTTTAATACTAAAATAATTGGTAAGAAAAGATATATCATTTTCCTTTTTATTTATTTTCTTATTCTGTTTTATTTTTTCAGTGTTGATCACAATATGTTTCGGAGGAATTCTATTTAAAATTACAAAATGACCAAGGAGGTGCAAAGACCATGTTATATATGAAAGAAGCATAACCCTCACAGACTTTTAATTTTTTCCAGTTATTGCAATATATCTGCTTATAAAAAGATGCTGTCAATAACAACAGAGAAGATTTACTGGTAATCAAGCTAACCCACAAACTTGCATGCACTCTACACAGACTACATCTATCACCACCATCCAGACAGTACAACAAAATCTTCAGAGGACTCAACAGAACAATCAAGTCAGACCCCAAATAGAAAATACCACAAGACCACAATCTACAAATCAACTCAGACGAAGATCTGAAAGACTTCTTTCAAGAAACTAAATTTCGGATATTTTAATTTGGAATTTTCACTCTTTAACTTGAACCAATTTGTTAGTTTTTTTAAATATGAATTTGGTGTGTGAGAATATTTGCAATATTTTAGTTTAAAATTCCTACTCTTTATTTTGTCAAAACTGTTTTTTTTTAATTTATAATGTAGAATCAAATGTTTTATATTTAAGTTTCAAGTTTCATCTTGTGTACAAGGATTGCTAATGAGGAAAAAAAATCTGTCTCATATTAAATGTTTATCAAGTCTGTAAATAGTTTCTAGAGGTGAAGTTTTTTTTCTAGTCAACCCATTTGCTTGTACTTACTATCATTTTTAAAGATATAATATGTTGTATGAATGTCAGAATGTGTGTTTATTTTAACAAGTGTTGTTTTTTTTACTTTGTGTGTTAATTTTTTTTTAAACATGATCATTGTTTTTTTTTATTGTGCGAGTGCCTAATCTGTTAATTTTTTTAAATATAGATTTGATGTGTGAGAATATTTGTGTTCTGCTATGCTAACTGAAGATTTGGATTGATACTTTTTTTTGTCAATAGCATGAGAGGATTTGTGACTTAGCATTTGTGTTACTTATTGCCATAGCTTTTTTTTCCCATGAGAATCAGACTCTACCAGAGTTTATTACTGGTTAAAGACATTTTTTAAAAAAAGCAAACTTTTTTTTTTTTTTAAAAATTGTATTTTCAAATTGTGTTGATAAGATAAAGTGGTGATTTTATTCAGACATAGTGTATTTGAAACCCAATTTGTTTAACATTCCACATTTCACTAGTATCATTTCTTTAACAAATAGGTTTACCAGATGGGTGCAATTAGCACCTACTTAGATTTTGATTTAAATAAATGAATTGAATTAAAGTAAATGGATCTCTGGACATGTTAAATGTTGCATCAAAGGGAAATTAAAAGAAATACTTTTATGATTAGATAGGGATTTAAAAGCTAAATTAGATGTTGCATCATTGAAAGGATTTAAAAGTTTAGTTACAAGTTACATCATAGACATCCATACCTTCCCCATGCCCTGAGGCGGGGTTGAAAGTAGCAAAATCATACTACTAAGATTTTCCCGTTTACTGTCTTGTTTTAATCTGAGCCTGTCCTATGCAAAGTGATGTATTCAGACACTTTTTCCTCAGTCTCTGACAACGCGGCTAGGATAAGGTTGTCCGTAAAATATCAAACTGTTCAAACTGTAGTAACTTCTCAGAACTACCTAGATATGACGTCATAATAGCATATGACGTCAATTCACTACATCTTGAGATGACATGACGAGGAAAGTGTCATAACTTTTACATTCCTTTCACTTGACATGTAAAGATTTTTAACGTTGTTGTTTGATTCAAGTGTCTGGGTTGTTCTTTAAGCTTTAATTGCTGTTATGATGTTGAACATTTTCAATTTAATATCGTTATTCCTTTAACTTGTCCGACATACGTACATATATTCAAACATTAACAAAGAAAAATGACTGTGAAACGCTCCCCCTTACACGTTCGTGGACAGAGTTACAATTTATCAATCGTGTAACAAGTGATTAATAAGGATAAATTGAAATTCAAAGGCCAAGTGAGGTCAATGTGAGAGGTAATAGACAGTTTGTTAAAAGTCTGCATGGTAATAGTGATAAAAGTGGGACAGATAGATACTAGAACAATTATTCTGTTGATCTTAAAGATGTTCGCTCCTGACACTTTTGAATCCACTGCGCATCTCGAAATGTCGTTATTCGATCTAATGTCGTAAAATTTCTGATCAAGGAGCTTTCAAAGAATATAATGTTAAGACTTATTTTATTTAAACATGTTTTATAAGTAGATACTTAAAAAGCACTTATATATATTTTAAGCCGAGATCATTCTTCCGAATGCGTTTCGCGCAATTTACGACATGCACTATTGTCGTCTGTTTACAAAACATCGACGGAAGGCGAAACGTCAAAAATGGGGAAAGTTAACAAGAAGAGTTGGTTCTGCACCGCTAAGGAGAGAGAGAGAAGAGAAAAGGTATCCAAACGTTTTCGAATTCGGTCTGCGATTAGAAAAGATCATTCATACGCGGGATGCCCAGGGCTACGTCATGCCGCTCCTCAGACTTACCCAGACATTGATCATGTCAACGAGGACATCATTATTGACGGGGACAGTTCCTCTGAGCTGGACAACACTTGGTCCACTGGCCGCCGGATTGTGGAACTCGGGGTTCTGGTCGAAGCCCTCAAAGCCTGTGATAAGTGTGGTGTCCCACTCCATCTCCATCACACCATAGGGATTAACACTTACGGATTGACCGCTATCTTAAAGGTAATCTTATACTTTTTTGGTTGTTTTTTTTTTAACAATATATGAAAATTTGTTTAAGTAGTGTATATATGTTTAAGGCCAAATAAAAAAATATGTGTGGTTCCGGTTACCCGACCTTCCCTATTTTATACCCCCGATCCTAAACTTTTTTTGGCAATTTTCATATTTTTTCCGGAATTTCCCCCGATTTCCATCAATGGCTCCAGTTTAAGTTTTAGTTTCAGCAATGACGGCCTCCTTGCAAAACACAGTGCAAGTGTTTAATAGTGTTAAATCCAAAGCAAGCTAGCATGTAGGTGTCCCCTACCAATATTGACTAGTATATTATCACACCACATCTAAACGCCATTTGCAAAGCAGTGATAGGTATTATTTAGAAAAAATTAAGAAAATCATTTTGTTAAAAAAAAAAAAAAAAATCCCTACCTACCTACCCTAATTTTTTTGGAAGTGTAACCGGACCCACACATATTTTTTTGTTTGGCCTTATCTGTGTAATTTACTGCCTTTTAAATGGAAAGATTACAGGACAAGGTATAATTCAGAGTTTTAACTTCTAAGCCTCTGTTCTCAGTACCCTGGCAGAATGTAGATTAGAAATAATCTGTTCTGTTCTGTGTGTTTCCTGACAGGTGTTCTAATACTGACTAGACTCCCTCTATAGCATATATAAATTAGCAGTAAAGTGGGCCATAGCTAGAGGCTTGTGTAGAAAAAAATCTCTCACTGTTTTACATGTATCAGTTATAACTGTATATCGTGATTTTTTATTGTGCCATATGTATGACTGTCATGATATGAAGACTAACTACCAATATTTCATACATAATCATAAGTTCTGAAAATAATATATTTTTCCATTCATAACTTTGAATTATAAAAAAAAAATTAAATAATAAACAACCGTAAGGCCAAATAAAAAAAAAATATGTGTGGTTCCGGTTACCCGACCTTCCCTATTTTATACCCCCGACCCTAAACTTTTTTTGGCAATATTCATATTTTTTTCTGCAATTTTCCCCGATTTCCATCAATGACTCCAGTTTAAGTTTTAGTTTCAGCAATGACGGCCTCCTTGCAAAACGTAGTGCAAGTGTTTTATAGTGTTAAATCCAAAGCAAGCTGACATGTAGGTGTCCCCTACCAATATTGACTAGTATATTATCACACCACATCTAAATGCCATTTGCAAAGCAGTGATAGGTATTATTTAGAAAAAATTAAGAAAATCATTTTGTTAAAAAAAAAAAAATTCCCTACCTACCTACCCTAAATATTTTGGAAGTGTAACCGGAACCCATATTTTTTTGTTTGGCCTAACCAAACATTTAGATATATATTTTTTATACTGATCATAGATCGATCCCAACACTTTTTAAAAAGTATTTGGTCCATTGCATGCATATTACAACTGGGGGGGGGGGGGATATGTGCAGTGAGGGTTGGTACACATTTTCGCCAGCAACTGCCAACAACACGTACAGGATGAAAATATGTACTGTTGCAATAGCATTGCATGAAATAGACACGTCTGTCTGAGTTACACTCCAATTTACATTCACAAAATTAACACACAAAAAATCTTCAAGAATCCTTATAACCATTGGTCGACAATATGTGCACATAAATGTCATCAGTGACAGTATGTACATGCTTATTGTATAATTTTTCAGCCAGTAAAATTATAAGTTTATGAACGTCATTATGTGCAGTGAGGGTTGGTGCATAATAATTGTCACAGACATCAATTATGTACAAATCAACAATATGCACAGTCATCCCCCCTCCCCTTTAAAGAAATGTTTCTTCAATGGGGAATATTTTTTTATACACTATCACATTCTTAATATGCCAGCTGCTTGTTTTTATTGAAAATAAATTGTGTCAAACTTTATTTTAAAAAGTCCCTGTTATAGTATCATATACAGGTATATTGATTTTAAATCCATATTTTCATATGTCCATCCCAAAAACTAGAGTAATGTAGCACACAAAACCCAGAATAAGGAGGTAAATAAATCCAAATTTTCTATGACCTTAGAATCAAAAACTGAAGGTAGGGTTTGCTGTTCATTTTTACAGCCAAGCTAGTTGCTTGAATTGAGAGAGTCAAACATTGTGAGAATGTTTTTAAATTTTTCAGATTCCATGTAGTAATTCTAATTGCAACTACGTGAATAATGTCCCAACAGGAAAGAGGCATGGAGTTCATCCTTCAAGAACTTGGGATGTAAATTCAAAACTTGGAACTGGTGAGATGTTATTTTTTATTATATGATTGAATAATTCCTAGGTCTTAGATTGGCTTAAATGCATATAAAAAGCAGTGAAAAACATGAAATATAGCTATAATTATATATGTATAAAACATATGAAGAATGTCCCAAGGATTGTGGTTAGATATGGCTTTTTATCCAACTGTTGTGTGTTTTTATTCCCTTGTCAGGGCTTGGGGATCAAATCACACAACTTGTTTTGATATAAAATCATATCCAACCACACACCATGGAAGATTCTATATTTATTTTTACTGCATTGGACTAACAATACATCAGGAACTTCCTAATTGAAACAAATAATTCTTAAAAGTTAATTCAGGTGCACATTCAGGCACCTGTGGGGGGGGAGGGTTGCAGGGTGCCTTGCCCCCTCCCAAACCTTTTTTTCTGAAGGTTAATTTTTTTTATTTGGTATGTATGTTCATTGAAAGGCTGGTCCCTCCTTTTTTTTATACGACCATCTATGACATGACCATCTATGACACGACATATTATATGTTATGGCTATCATGTCCATCCATCTGTCTGTCATATAATAAAACAGTTATTAACAGAATCACTGGTATACAATGATATTTGATTAATGATCCAATAGAGTATAATTATTTTTTCTTTAGGTTTTTTTATTCATCAGTTAAAAGTAATACATGTACATATACTGTTGACATTTATTTACAGTAATGATCCATGCGGGTGGAGGAGTTACCCAATTTAATAGCATTTTGGGAGCACTTAATATACATCCGATTCACCATAAGATGGTTGCCAGCAGGCAGGCAGAGGTTGGTCCAGTTATAGAAGCTATTGCAGCAGACTCGACTAAACAAAGTTTAGAAGAAGAGAGCTTACTAACAGAAACGTAATGAATTTTTTATAAAATATCAGGAATAAAACACCAGATTTAAATCATTTCTTGTCATAGGGATTGCAAATGATTTTTATGTTGAATGACATACATGTGTATGAATTACATTTACCACCTTGTAAATATACTGACTACATGTATGAAGTTTACGGTATTACACATAGACCCTCATTTTTCATTAATTAATACATGTAGTTTTTAGGAATTTCATTCTTGTTCAGCTTTTGCTGATTTTGTATTGTACAGCTTAATAGGCATTCATTTGCAAAATTTTCTAATGTCCTTAATAATTAATTATGAATTATCAATGAATTAATTACCAAACTATTGTCTTTGGAATTAGCATAAATTTTATATGTATGTATGTACTTTCTTGCAAATTGATAACATAACAGGACCACAAATAACGGCTCCTCGGATTATTTGTGAGAGGGGTGTTTAACTGTGATCTTGTGTGAAAATTTTTACAGTTATAATATGTCATATATATATTTTTATGAAGGAAAATGGATGGTGAGAGAGAAATTTCTGCTTCTGTTGATGCGGGCTGGTAGAGGAGAGGTAGTGGAAAAGCTTACAACAGTTTATCTGGTAAGTATATTTACTAATACCTACATATATAATTATGTAGGTAGTTTGTGTTAAGGTCTTTTTGAATCTGTTTCATAGCAGAAGACCATGTACAAATTGTTCAAAGCATGACCCCCAGGAATAGGATGGGGCCAGAATGAGGGATCGATTAGTTTTACATTGGAATATATATGAAAAAACTTTTAAAATCTTCTTATCATGCTCAAGAATAACTGAATCAAGAAAGAGTAAATTTCATGTGGACTTGAGTAAGAAATTGACTAAAATCAGGATCAAATTTTAAGAAATGCAAGTATACAGATAAAAAAATTTCTTCTCCATAACTTCAAGGCTATGCTACATGTAGTCATATTTATAACATCCCCATATTGTCTCGATTCATAGACTCTTTGGAGTTACGATGGGGCAGTTGTATAAAAGAAATGTATGTTTAAACAGGGGATACACATTGGATGAATGTAGAAGGGGTAAAATGTGATAAAATATATTATTGCTCCCATCTCTGGAATTTCCAGGGGTCCCTGTTTTATGCCAGTTGTTTTGTTTGTAGATTTTTATAGATTGATCACTGTTTGTTATCTTCATCTTGTAATTATTTTGTCATTTAGGACATGCAACTATGATAGGAGCAAAGACTGGAAAAGTGCTAGATTGGAGCTGTAGAATAAAGTCATGTCGTATATGTGCACATGCTGCAAAGGAAAACCTGCCAGCAAGGCCCCACGTTTGTCAGAAAAATTGGGAAGGTATTGAAATCTGTTGTCAATTTATATGACAAAACAATAAAACCATAATTAGGCCCCTGTTAGAATTTTTGGGTGTCCTATAGTAATCACTCTGTCTGCCCATTTGTCCATCCATCTGTAAATTTTTCTGTAAACTTCTCAAGGGAAATCTCTGCGCATAGAACTGTGAAACCATGACATAATTCAACCATTGCAATATTATACATTTAGCCCTTTGGGGAATATGATTTTTTACTTGGCTGAATAAATCTTTATATTTCCCTCACGATCATGCAATAACAATTGTTTATTATACAGAAACAAGCAAAAACTTTAAAATTAAACATAAACTTTCAAATTCAGCACCCCTCTCAAATTCACTTTCAATTTTAGCATAAAGTTACTGAAACAATTTACAGAAGTCCCTTGGACAAATTATACACTCAGATGAAACAATCAGAAATTTTGTGACTTGAATCAGGCTGTTGTGATGTCAACTACTCTCGGGAGTTTTCATTCAATGAACGATAACTATTGCGGGAAAATGCACTAGGTTTCCGAAGAGGTTGAATATGATGAACAGCATGAAGATGACAGGGAAATATGAAGTTTTATAGCCCTGTCATGTGATAATCTACAACCAATTAGATAACCAATTAGATAAAGCTTTGTATAGAATAATTATAGTGAGGTATAATAATATATAAATATTGATTGGGGTTGAGGACAACATTGATTATATAAGTTCACAAGGTCCAAGTTCAAGATCAAATTACTATGCTATGATAAACATCTTCTCTATTACCTTAGGAAACATTTGCTTCATGGACATCCAAATTTTTAAATTTATTGCCTCCAGATCAGTTGACCTGTATTTATTTTTATACGCCCGTCTCACAAATCTGAAAGCGCGGGGGGGGGGGGGGGGCAGATGAGCATTTGTCAAGCTGTAACACAACCAGTTGAGGATCTTTAATGTAATATTTGTTATAATTAAAGCCTACACTACAGGAGATGTATAAACAAATATTATAAGGAATGGAAAAATCATTGAAATCCTTGTAACAAGGTTGACATGATTTTCTTGCACTCTAAACTGTTTATGACAATTGAACAATATTTGATGGGCGTATTTAAGCAATGAATCATTATTTTTTGAAAGATATAGTCTCATAACTGCAACGGTGTGTGCAAACAAATTGAGTAATGCGCGTTAGCGCGTCAAATATGCACACCGTTGCAGTTATGAGACTATATCTTTCAAAAAATAATGATTCATTACTTATATTTACATTTTTTAACTCTCTGCCTTGACTGCAAATGTGATTTATATTTCAAAACCCACGTATTATCCTTTTGTAAGCTACAGTAAATATAAGAGCCAATGTAACAGCTTCTGGTCAATGTGAGCGTGATTTTTGATTTTCACTTATGACGTTGTACTTCCTCGGCGATCAACAATTGTGACGTCAAAATAAAACGCATGCTTTAACCTTTTAACCCCCTTTCTGTGTTATGATGTTTCGAATGCCATAGATTTCCACACACTTTATATGCAAAATACATATGTAATGTAAATATCATGCTGTGGCGGGGCACTTTATTAGATCATTCAATTAAAGGTCCATGCATGCCTTGAGCTTTGTTGATCCCACAATAGAAAAGCAATCAGACAGGAACCATCTCAAGAAAAATCTTGCAAATCAGCTCTACGCTTTGCAAAAGGTACACAAGTCTCTCACCACTAAAATTATAAAATATATTCAAAAGTGCTGGAACTACATGGTTGCTCAAAATGTTGGAAATGAGGATGGGATTTCAACTGGTCTTGATGCCATGTATAAACACCCATTTGGGGACCATTCTTCATGTGGGGATTGGTGTAGCCATCGTGAAAATCCCAATATGAACTATAAGTCACTACCCTATGGAAAGTGTCTTTCTGACTCAAAGTTACAGAGTTCTTTGTTAGATCTTTTTACCAGATATAAAGGGATCAGCAAGAAGCTAGCTCACATGGGGTCAACTCAAGCTAATGAGTCGCTTAACATGACCATTGCCTCCAAAGCTCCCAAGCGATGTCATTTCAGTGGTTCAGCATGTCTGGGGTACCGAGTTGCTGCCGGAGTAGCACAAAAGAACATTGGACACTCTTATGTAGCCAAGGTACCAAAAACATTTTTGTAAGCTTGAGTGTAAATATCATTTTTGTTGAAAATTTGTCATTTTCCACCTTTCAAATAAGTCATATAATTATCTTATTTTATTACAGGTTAACATTAGAGCAGGCTTATCCCCTGGCACCTTCACTCATAAATTAGCTGTACTGAGGGATTTACAGCACCGAAAGCGAAAAGCCATTGCCAACACCGTAAAAGCAAAAAGAAGGAGAATGAATCTGAAAGCCCAGAGGTAATTTGATATAACATGCTCAATGAGAATACATTAAGGTATTGACTTGAGACACGTATCATGTAGAGTAGGAAGGCTTCTTCCATAATTGTCAATTTCATGACACTGGTAAAGAGTTCTGATCAAAATTTCTCTATAAATGATCAACTGTTATAAAGATTTTAACCCACCCAGTGGATTATATTATATTTACATTACCAAGTATTTATCCCTAACCCTTAATATTCTTTGCAAATTAGAAAAAATTCATGTTCATGTGAACTACCATGAGTGAGCAAGAATATCTCCATTTTGACGTCATAATACCATTTGCCTCTAAAAGACCTCTAAAAGTTAGGTGCCAGCTGGCTCCTAATAAAAAAAATATTTAGTCACCAATACAAATTTTTAGTCGCCAGGCATATTTTACTTAGGCGCCAATTTTAAAAGCTAATATTAGTCAATATACGAACTTATTGGTGCGACACGGCGGGTGTGGGGGATGGATCTAATGCGATTGTAACTATAGTAAAAATCAACAACAAATTAATATAAACCAGCTAAATTCCAAAAGGTTTTAACTTAAGCATGCTTGTAAAACTCCGTCATCTCAACCACTGTCAGGAGTCTTTTTAAGAAACTTGGACCTTATGAAATATTCTTTAAAACTAATAATATCAACAATTGTATACATGATTTACATTTCGTGCTCGTACATACAATTATGTCCTAACATTAATGTCTAAATGATATCTCTAATGAGTGAGAATTTAATTGAAAAACAGTTGACCACATCACCCATCCAATTTACTGTGTTTCAAAATTGTCAATTTTCTGGAATCAAAAATTACCTGAGGCAGCTTATTGTTTTATCTGGTCACCTGAGCTCTGTGTGCACTGACGCAATGCGAAATTTCATTTGCACATGCACTGTAAAAACAAACAAGGTTACAAAGAAAACACAAGATATGTCCATTGCTAAATAATGATAGTCTCAACTTTGAAAATTTCTTTTCGCCTCTTCATAAAAAAAAATGTTGAAAATGTTTTTAGTTCTGGAATTTGATGATCGCCAAGTCAATCTAAAATCTTGGTGATTTATAGAGACATTTTAGACGCCAACCAAAATTTTTAGGCGCCATGGCAACTAAATTTTTCACCAATTAGAGCACTGTACCATACTTGATGTCAAAACTATATATAGTTCAAACTGTTTTGTTGCAGAAATGATTGTTGGATGACATAAATTTGTGGCAAGTTGTCAGAAAAATAATGTATATATACATGTATCTTGATAATATGAAGGGGTGAAGCGTTGTAGTTTATGTACCTCATGAATTCTCAAAAAGTAGATTCATTTCTTAGGTGATGTCTTATGGAAACTCTTGTCTACAGTGTATTACAATCATGTTATTTTTTTTTAAATTGCAGAGGATTGCCTGTCAAGAAAACAGGGAAGGCCCCACATATTCATCTGAGATTGGATTACGTCAGCAAACTGATACAATTCTTGCTAGTATTCCAAAACCATGCATTCGGCCAGAACCAGAAATAGTGAACTTCAGTGCAGAAACCCATTTACCTGTTTACTTTGACTTGGAAACAACTGGCTTGGGTACTTATATATTATAATCTTCAAATGTTCAGGTTTTTAGCTCACCTGAGCTGAAAGCTCAAGTGAGCTTTTCTGATCACATTTTGTCCATCTGTCTGTCCGTCTGTAAACTTTTCACATTTTCGACTTCTTCTCCAGAACCACTGAGCCGATTTCAACCAAACTTGCCACAAAGCATCCTTAGGTGAAGGGGGTTTAAATTTTTTCAAAAGAAGGGCCACACCCTCTTCCAAGGGGAGATAATAAAGAATTGGTGAAAATTTGGCGTCATCTTTTAAAAATCTTTTTGTCAAGAACCATTGGGCCAGAAAAGTTGAAACTTATGTGAAACCTTCATTACATAGTGTAGATTCAAATTTGTTCAAATCATGACCCCCGGGGGGTAGGATGGGGGCCACATTGAGGGATCAAAGTTTTACATAGGAATATATAGGAAAATTGTTTAAAAATCTTCTTCTCAAGAACAACAAAGCCACAATTAGTCATACTGATTTGGAATCATCCTCAGGTAGTGTAGATTCAAGTTTGTTGAAATCATAGTCATATTGATATGGAATCAACAATGAGGGATCAAAGTTTTACATAGGAATATATAGGAAAATTCTTTAAAAATCTACTCAAGATGAGGGTAGATCAGTTCATCAGTTTTTCAGAAGAAATATAACAAATTATTGCTGTCTATCACTAAAATCTAAGTCCAGAATTTGGGTTTTATACATATTTTTTCAAAGTGCATTTAGTGTCTCCATGGTAAAACTCTGAACGCAGTTTGAAAAAAAAAATTTCAAGGTGCGTTGATTTTGCTCCAAAGAAAGGGGGCGTACAAGGCGAGGTCAATCCCCAGCTCTGGGAGAATATATTTCTCAATTTTCAAAGTTCACGGAAAAGTTATATTTTTCTAAAAATAATGTTTTCAGTAATGTCATTCTCAACACATTTGATTCAGTTATTTTATTGAATGGCTTTTTGATTGATAATTTGTTTCTAAATTTGACAGTAAAGCATATTTAGTGGAAAATGGGTTTATTAGAGCCATAAAAAATGATTTTTGAATATGAATGGGTCAAGTCTCCATTCTTCATTAACATTTATTTGACGGGAAAGTGAATGTAAAATCTATTTCATGTTTCAAAAAAATGGAGTCTGAACCCATTCTATATGAAAATTGAACATTTCTGGAAAAAAAAAGTTACGCTTCAACAAACTTGTTTATTTAAATCACACTGACACTAAACAGTACAAGCAGTCTTCGTAGCGTAGTGGTTAACGCGTTCAGTCTTACTCCTAACCGCGAGCTTTGGCGAGAGTTCAAATCATGCGTGAAGCTATTGTTTTCTTTTTCACATATCTTAAAAAAACTGGTGAAAAATAAATTATTTGTCAATAATTTATTAAACAAAATATAGGAAGCAAATGTGTACAAGATTATATTGACTATATAATTTTTGAAAAATATTACTTTTTATGAACAGTTAGAATTGAAAAATGTCTTCTCTCAGAGCGGGGGATTGTCCGCGCCTTGCGCGCTTTCATTCTTTAACACACTTTGAAAAAATTTTTCAAAGTGCGTTGATTTTGTCCCAATTTTATCGCACTGTGAAAATTTTTTTCAAAGTGCATTGCCACAAAGCTTGAACTTATATCAATTTAAGGACTGTTACTTTCAACATCTCATCATCACAAGTATGAAAAATTTTACAGTAATGAAATTTATAATAGCATATAAATCTAGGACACTTATATTCATAACTGTTGTATTTAGGATTGTAATTGGCTTCATGAATTAATTACTCAAAAATCAAGATTTAAATTGGCAATCTACATGTCATTTTACCAAGGTAAAGAGAACTTTTCAATACTTTGTATGATTTTGGTTGATTTGTGTATTAATTATCCATCTAATATTTCAGATAGAACATGTCACATAACTCAGTTGGCATTTCTGGAAGAGGAAGAAAAGTTTCAAGTGTATGTTCTTCCAAAGAAACCAGTATCAAAAGAGGCAGAGAAAGTGACTGGAATAAGTGTAAAGAATGGAAAATTATTCCACTTTGAAAAGGAAAAAGATGCAGTATCAATTTCTGCAGCTATTGACAGCTTACATAGTTTTTGTAATCGATTTGGTAAAAAATTGGTTTTGTTTGGACATAACATCCAGTCATTTGACTGTCCCGTTCTTATGCATGCTGTTCTTACGCATGCTTTACGTGCATGCAACAAAATAACTGAATTTTCAGAAGTAGTGGATGGTTTTGTGGACACTCTGAAACTCTTCAAACTTGTGAAACCTGGATTACCATCTTATCGACAGGAAAACCTTTGTGAGTGTCTTTCAGATATAGTCTACTCTGCACACAATGCTGTAGATGATGTGGCGGCTTTGAAATCCCTAGTTCAGAGCTATTTCACACCCAGTGTTCTGGATAGCACTGACGTCAGAAGGTCATCAATCACTGTTCAAAGCGTAATAGCCTCCTACTTCTACTCATGCCAAATTAGAACAAATTTGCCTTCTCTCCAGCCCCTAGTTGCAGGAAAAATCATCAGCCAGGGCATTGCCAGAAAGATTGATGGAAGTGGCCTTCTCTACAATCATTTGCAGATGGCATTTAATCCTGATACCGTGAATGGTATATCTAAGTTGTGTCAGGAAAAAACTGGAAACTCGGTGAGAGTTACGAAATCCCAAAGAATTATTAACAGTTTGAACAATTACTTTGCACAATGTAATGAGAGCTGAAATTTTAATGAGTACATGTGTTTTCATAGTTTAAGTTTTGTTACTATTATGTTATGTCAGTTGCAGTAATTGGACTTTCCATGTTTATGTAAATCATATTATTACTATTTAGTCAAAAGGAGTGTTATATCGGGGGTGGTAATTGGCCGCTCCAAGTTTTATGTATTATTTACTAGTATTTTGTTGAAAGGAGTGTTGTATTGGGGGCGGTAATTGGCCGCTCCAAGTTTTTTGTATTATATACCAGTATTTTGTTGAAAGGAGTGTTACATCGGGGGCGGTAATTAGCCGCTCCAAATTTTATGTATTATTTACTAGTATTTTGGTGAAAGGAGTGTTGTTTCGGGGGCGGTAATTGGCCGCTCCAAGTTTTATGTATTATTTACTAGTATTTTATTGAAAGGAGTGTTACATCGGGGGCGGTAATTGGCCGCTCCAAATTTTATGTCCATCATATAATAACTTGCTATTTTGTTGAAAGGAGTGTTACATCGGAAGCGGTAATTGGCCGCTCCAAGTTTTATGTATTATTTACTAGTATTTTGTTGAAAGGAGTGTTGTTTCGGGGGCGGTAATTGGCCGCTCCAAATTTTATGTCCATCCTATAATAACTTGCTATTTTGTTGAAAGGAGTGTTACATCGGGGGCGGTAATTGGCCGCTCCAAGTTTTATGTATTATTTAAAGGTTTATGAAGAATAAAGACTTACTAGAAGTTCAACCATTAAGTGGATTGATTGTTTTAGTGAAGTAAGGGAGATGGTTAAAAATGATGATTGTTCTGTTGCCAAATGAAAGCAAGCTGGGGAAGAGATGTGTCCTTAGTTGAGCAAATTGTTATAAAAGATTGCCAAGTTACAGTTAGAAAAATAGTTGAATATCTTAACAATAATATAATTATTAAATCCCTAAAATTTCGTTTTATTTAGACTTTAAACATATCAGATATGATAAAAAGAAGGCGCCCATACTTTATCCACGATGGATAAACAACGCTTCCAAGACGGAGGACTCGGGTTCTGATGGTCACCATGCTCATTTTGGGAAAGGATATCCTTATCCATCCTATTGCTGAGATTTGGCAATTCCTGACAAATGGATTGTTCTTGTTATAAAGAATAACTTGCATGGTAAGAAATATAAGACTCGGAAAAATCTTTTAGCTTCTGTGAACAGAACGCTACGGAGCATGTCACGTGACCGCCTATATCACGTGATTCGCGTATGGTCAGAACGGTGACATATGTGATTTAAATCGGAGAGGAAAACGTTAAAAAATAAGGAACACTGAAACCTAATTTCATTTCTTTTATGGAAGTAATTCAATTATTTCGCGAACTTTTTGATCACCCCTCGTACATTTTTATGGGACGAATTTAAATTTAGTATTCAAATTCAAATCTAGAGAAAAATCAGAACATATCAAATTGTTGAAGACTTCTTTATTTTATCATTTCCATGATTGATTCCATGATGGATAACAAAAAAAGAGATGTTTCGTTTGCGACCCTCATTGGTCATTGACATCTCGCTCTTGAGATGACACATTACGTTTGAAACACGGATATGAAGCCCCAGTGTAAGCTGCCTTTATTAAGCTGGTGGTCTGGAAAATGACACAATTTTTAAATATAGAGATGTAAACAAAACTTCTAAGAATGAGGGATCTGTCTTATCAAATAATTTAAACAGACCATCTTTGAAAACACTATTCAGGAATTATGAAAAGTCATAGAGAAAGAATCGCAAGGGTAGTGGTGGGCCTTCAAAATACGTGTAGTTATCTAGGCTATTGCTTAAATGATGGTCAGCGTGCATGTATCAAATGCACTTAACATGGCATTGATTAGATCAGCCAAATTGTGGATCAAAAAATTTTACAGAAAAACAAAATCAAAGTGAAAACATTAAAATACTCGGATGAAATGCTTAAATACAACTGGTATGAATTGATGGCGAAAACTTTCATGTGTATTTTAAATATTCAATAACTTGCTGACCTTTTTATAATAAAAGAAATCTTATTCAGCGAATATATTGAAAGCACCAGTTAAGCAGGGATAAAAGTGTCTCTGATATAAGAATATAAAGGTATCGGAAGAAAGATCATTAGAATCATTGTGAGTATTTTCATGCATGTCTGTACTATTCGTATTTGTTATTTTAAAAAAAATGTTAGAAATAATATTGTTTGTGTAACCCCTGAATAAAAAACGAAATTTCTCACCTGACTAACAATTTAAGGATATATCATTAAAGCACCTGCAATAATTTTCTTTATTTAATATTAAATTGCATTGCTGATAAATGGCAAAAAAAAATCCTCAAATCATTTCTCCTATTCTTAAAACATAGCCAGAATTTAAACAGCCTAAACATCAGGCTTGGTAAATTGGGACCCCTTTCAGGAAATTTGTAAATGCTACAGGAGATGGGTGAACAAAGCGCGCAGAATGCCTATAGTGCAACAAACATGAAGGTGAAAATTTTTTTTAAAAGATTGAAAATATTTGCCTATGAAATAGCATGCATAGACTAAAGAGGGCAAAGAGGATCATTTTCTCGTAGTATAACATTTTGTCGATTTGAGTGGATCTTATCTCCATTTTTTTTTTTTTGAGTTTGTATTCAAATTTTGCGTAAGAATATAACAAAGACCCACTATGCCTTAGAAATACATTTTTATGATACAACATTCGCACCTTTCCAAATAATACTTGATATTTAATCAACGGTCATATCACAAAGAAGATTTAAATTTCCACTATTCACTAAGAGCTGAGCAGCGTGGTGGTTAATGTGTTGTTCTCTAGGAAAAATTATTCGGCTTTTTATTGATAAGGGTTCGAACCCAACCAATACCACATTGTTTTTTTTTTTTAAATAACAGAATAATTTCTGCCGAGAAAATTTTCCTTAGAATAGTTTTATTCATCATAATTTTATAAATTTTAATAATGAGAACTTCACTCTTAACAGCACGTCTCTGAGAAAACCATGCAATTTTCCAAAAATTGTCCGAAACTCAATGTTTGGAAACACTTTCTTGCATACATTTTTTAAATAAATGATAGTTGATATTTAAAAATGTTACCCTTTTTCTCAAATGAACTTTTATTTTTTTTCAACAGTTTGGTTAACATATAAATGGTCAAACAAATCTCTGGAGAACTCTTTCAAATGTGCAAAAACATCTATTTTTCAACCAGGTGTAAAATTATCAAATTAGATATCATAAGTGTAAATTATATTATAATTTCAAAGAACAGTTAATTTTGTCTAAAACAAAATTGAATTTTTGCCTTAGATCCCATTACATTATTTTTAACAAAAAAATTAAAATGCATATCTTGATGCGAATAATGATTTTTCTGAAATTAGTATAAATTTTATATGAAATAGTAAATTTGGGGGACTCTTCATGTTATTAGTCTCACATATTTTAAAAAGTATTTTTACTGAAGTACAAAATATAAAAAATCTGTCCTTGGCCTAATACCATGAGCTTTGCTATTAACACAAAAAAATACGTCCAATTTTAGCAAAATTGACAATCCTTCAACATTATTTTTTTTTTCTTAAATTTTGTATGGAATGTAAATCTAATTAAATATGAAATTTATCATTAATTCTAGGCAGAATTTTGTATTTTTTACTCGCAGTTTAAGCCTAATCCTTTTATATAAAACTTGTTTTATATACTTTCGCCAATTTATGCTGGTCAATGTACGAGTTTTCTCCCCTTGGTGGAAATCTTCAAATTTTAGGTAGAAATGACATTTGCTAATGGCGGCCTCCAGTCAGGCCAACAATTCTCCGTGCTACTTTTCAAATTTCTGCAACGTTTTGTGCAGTGCCAGGAAAGAATTTGAAGAAAACAACCTTTCAAGTTTGCATGAGTGTGATAAAAGTACTTCTTTTCATCTTGCTGGATTACATTCATCAGAAAGAATACCAGGGAAGAACGCGCAGTTCTATGATTGTCCCAAGGCCCTTCTTATTCTCTACAGATATGACATATTCCCAATAGATCCACAGTCTTTAGATTTGAAAATATGTCAAAAACATGGAGAGTACTTTGGTACAAGATGGAGAAGGAGCAAAACGCTCTGTTCATATCCAGAACATTACGGGCAGAAGTCGAGGGATGACAGGGGCGCAAACCCTTCACTCTGCAATGAGTACTGGTTGAAAACAAGAACTACGTTACAAGTTGGAACTGGTAGGTAATTTTTTATCCGAATCAGCATTTTGTTTTTGCTCTGTTCAAGTTTACTAATTACTACCCAACTATGTTGTCCAAAATATATTGGGTTTTTTTTGCATCAAATTCAAACTCTAAACAGTAAAACTTACTTGTGGGTTTGAATGCATATGGAATGATAATGTTACAACAAAATTATATGTTTAAAAACCAGAATATGGCAAGTAGTGAATATACTTTGTGTTGTTATTAGCACTTGGTGAACAGTACTCATGGATATACATGTATAGGTATTTTGTAATAAATATATGTGAACTTTACAGGCATTTGCAAGCAGTGTCAGCAGTTTCTCAGGAGCAACATATCTAAGGAGTGTAAAGTTGATTTCAAAGATGAAATAGGTATGATTGAAAATGCAAGGAATGTATGAAAATACGTTCTATTTCCATTAGTGAACTCTTCAAAATTAGAAGCGCGTTTGGTCGTCTGTCTGGGACAGCATGGCGTGGCGGATAATACAAAACATGCCTATCTCAATCCAATTTTAAATGTTAAATGTATTTGTCATTCCAATTAAAGAGTAGAAGAACTAAAAGATATATGTAAGAGAGCGAGAACCATAAATTTATCATCCATTAATAAAAAATACATTTCCGAGGCATGTGTATTGTATTTAGATGTACCATACGATAAATAGATACATAAGATCAACAATAGATATAAATTGATATCGTTGTCATTCCTACTCTTGATGTATAGAAAGTTCACAACAATAAAATATTTCATTGCATTTTCTTAGGAACTGTTCATCGACATTCAACATATTGTTTACATGTTTATGTTACGTTTGTCCCAGAAATCCCGCGAGATTTGTACTTTTTCCGACTTTTTCACAAAAGAGCGCACTAAGAAGTATAACTCTTCCATAGTGGAAATAGAACGTATTAAATGGACAGTTTGAAACTATATATACATTTCAGAGCTACATGTATTCTGGACATTGACTTCATTGTTTAATAAGAAGGAAATGAAAATACAATGATTATGTGGTATGAAAAATTAAAACGTAAATTGAATCAGAGTATTTCGGAGTTATCCCATACCAAAACATTCTCACAATTTGCTCATGAGCAGCTCACATGAGGACTAACAAGATTTCCTCACGTGAGTCTCATGTGCAATTTAACATGCAAATTGATAAAATGCTCACGTTAGCAAAATTCTGCACATGAGGCTCATAAGGCTTATGAGGCTCATGTGCAACACTTGCTCACTTAAAACATAATGGAGAAAAATTGAAATTATAATCATATCATATATTTACAGCTGTCATCATAAAAATATAATTTTATACATTGTTGAACATATATTTACATATACATATATAAAGTTTTCAGATAATAGAAATACTTGCATATTGAAAAACTATAAACATTATTTACAAATATATAACAATTTTATTCTGAGGCTACACATTCTTTGAAGGTATTAAAAAAAAAATCATCACCATTAATATAACTGAAATGACATAAAATGTAACTTGTAAAATTGATAAATTGTAGGGCTGTGCGGTGCACCGAAAATTTCGGTGCACCGCGGTTCATACTGTTCGATTCGGTGCACCGATCCAGAATTCGGTTCGGTTCAAAATTTACATAACACGTATAATCAAAAATGGCCGCCAATTGGAGATCAGAATTGCTTGTTCTCATGATTTTAATACTTTTTATAATGATTGTGCCGGTTTGAAGTCAGTGATTAGTTTTTTTTTATTCCACAAACACCCTTTACTTTGACAATAGAGGTTAGTTTAAATTGCTATGGGCTAGTAAATAGCCCGACGGGCTAGTGAAAAAGTAGCAGGTAATTTCCATGTTTTGCTTTGAAATCCCCAACCAATGAAAAAAATCAAATAAGTGTGGTTCTCTTGTTGTCTGTCTAATTCTTTTAGCACTTCTATATTTATTTATTTCTAAAAACCATGAAAACGATCGTCTTTTTTTCTACTAATCCGAATTTCCTCCATTCCGATTTTATGGTATCACAATAATTGATTAATTTATTTATCATTGACTCAGAAGAAAAATACAAAATGAGAAAATAAGCAGAAGAAATATGAAACGAAGAGTCATTCAATATGAAATGGAATAAAATAATGCAACCAAAGGTTTCAAATTTTATTATTTTTCTGGGCTAGTAGAAACTTTACTTTAGCTAGCAAAAATGTCAAATTCACTTGCCTCACTTGTTAGTGTCTCAGAAAAGTTTTTGTGAAGACTGGAGTAAAGGATTTTAATCAGTTTTTAAAGCAGAGGTTATCATTTTTCATTTATGATGAGAAATATTTAGACTGTTTTAGGTTAAATCGAACCGAATCGAAAAAAAACGAACCGTATCATTCTGAACCGAAACCGAACCGAATCGATTGAACCCTGAATCGTCCCAGCCCTAATAAATTGACATCAATTCACCATACAAAGAACCAGATACTTATTCATTTACAACATCAGTTGAATTTTTAAATGTTATTATCCTTGAACATGTAAAGAGATAAATAATCACTTTATAACATTGAACAACTAGTATGTTATATTTATAATGTGCTTCTCAAAATAACTTTCGACTTATCTTGATATACAGGATATACAGGTATATTTATATAAACTACATTTTATTCTATATCAATCAAAAGAGATTCTTAGTAGATCTATATTCAATACAGACGTCAACATTTTTTGGATCTCTTGCATCCAAGCACTTCCGGGATTATTGCATTAACGACAGAGGAATCCACTTTAAAATGCTGCATGTAATCTGAAAAGTATAATTGAATGACTTAACTGTAATTGTATATATTGTAATTTTTGTTTATTTATTTGCATAATTTGCTACTCAGAATATTAACAAACATCACAATTTTTATCAATAAACCGTGAAAATACCCCTAGTTGGACTTAAAATTGTCACTGGTAGGCCTGGTTTTGTTGATTTCTCTCCTGTGGCAGAGTGCATTGCTAGGTACTTTGGAGTGAAGTAGAAGTCCAGCAAAGCTTTTTAAAGTTTTGCTTTCATTTTTCTTACACTTCCTCTTCAGGACTGCCAGCTTGACAGAATCTATGTATAGGGACTGTCCCTCAACAAGTTTTATCTACAAAATTTGTATGAAGTTCAGTATATAGTTTTCATCATAGTCAATCAAGCAAATAAAACTGTTTTTATTCATTACAATTAATAACTTGTTAGGAATGATTTTGAACTTACTCACTTAAAACATGTGTATATGTTGCATACCTTTCCTTCTCCAGGCTGGAAAAACTGGTCAAGATTGATACTTTCTTCCAGAGATTCATTTGACTGCATGACTGCATCACTTGTAGAATTTTCGGCTCCTTCATCTTCATTGATGAAGCTGGTTGTAGTCAAATTTTGTGGCCCATCCAGGTTTGAAGGTCTAGGAGGACTAAAGTCGTAGTCCATCCTAGAGGGCTGAAATATTTCCCTGTTATAATTAGGCTGCTGTCAGCGATCTAAAACATCTTTAATCTCCTGAATAAGTAACGGTAAGCTCTGGTCTGAAATAATTACAATAAAATTTTGCATGTATCAGGAGTCATATCTGATATGAAATATAACCTTTAAGAATAAATATTATATACTAGTAATTGTTTACTTTTTAAAAATAATAAATCTTATTAAAAGTAATTTAACATATGCAACTTTATAAATAAATAGAATGCCTCTCTACCTTGCCTGATCCTAGCTGTGTTTTTAAATCTTCAGTTTCCTTTTCCAACCGAGATATTCTTTTCCTGCATTCCTCGCTAGAAGAGACTGCACAATGGATTAACATGATAAATGAAATAAAATACCCTGAATGATGTAATTTTTAGCTCACCTCAACAAAGTTGGGGGAGCTTATGTAATACCGTCGGTGTCCCAGGTTAAAGGTTTTAGAGCAGATTTCTTTTCAAGTACCTCTATGCCCTATATTAATCAGAGATGCATGGAGGATGCTTTTAGTATGTTTCATTGTACCAGTCAAGGTTTCAAATGCTGCAACTCTGCTGAAGAATGACCAGGTTAATGTTTTTGGAGCAGGTTAAAGTTCTTGGAGCAGGTTAAAGTTTTTTAAGCAGGTCTCATTTCCAAGTAACTATAAGCCCTATATTGATTAAACTTGCATGGATGATACATCTAAGGATGCACATTACTGGACTTGCTTCGGATGCTAGTTCTGACCCTTTTTCCGGATTAGTGACCAGGTTAAAGTTTTTGGATCGGGTCTCATTTCCAAGAATATTTAAGCCATATGTTGACCAAACTTGCATGAACGATATATCTAAAGATGCACACTAGCAGGCTTGCTTCGGATGCTGTATCTGACCTACATTTTCCAGATGAGTGACCAGATTAAAGTAAACTGTAAGGGCTATCAGAACCAAACTTGCATGGATGATACATCACTGGATGAACACTCTCAAACTTCCTTCAGATGCTGGATATGATTTACATTTTCTGGATGAGAGACTAGTTTAAAGTTTTTAGGTAAGTCCTTTCCCAAGTATTGAAAAATCTTCTCAAGAATGGCAAAGCCATGATTAGTCTTGTTGCTATGGAAGCATTCTCAGGTAGTGTAGATTCAAGTTTGTTCAAATCATAACCCCAAGGGGTAGGGTGGGGCCACAATGGGGGGATCAAAGTTTTACATAGAAATAATTAGGAAGAAATCTTTTCAAGAACAGATAGAGCCATGATTAGTCATATTGATATGGAAGCATCCTCAGGTAGTGTAGATTAAAGTTTGTTCAAATGATAATCTCCCCCCCCCCCCTTTTACAAGAGTATATATATATATCTATCTATCTATCTATCTATCTATCTATCTATCTATCTATCTATATATATATATATATATATATATATATATATATATATATATATATATATATATATATATATATATAAAATCTTTAAAAATCTTCTGCTCAAGAACAGCAAAGTCATTTGTTATATTGATATTAAAGCATCCTCAGGTATCACAGGAAGAAACAAGACCTTTCAGTTAAAATCGAGAGGCGGCTTTCAGTGACTTTTCAGTGGCCGTTCAGTCACTGAATGGCAGGTACATTTCAGTGACCTTTCAGCCACAATTCAGGTACCTTTCAGCGGACACATTTCAGTCATCTTTCAGTGACCTTTCCGTCGCCTTTCAGTGACCTTTCCATCGCCTTTCAGTGACCATTTCGTTGTCTTTCAGTGACCTTTCAGTCTTAATTCAACTACCTTTTCACTGGTTTTGTATTAGTTTGTCAGAAGTTATTCCTTAATTTTTTTAAAGAAAATTATTTACATTTTTAAATATGTTTTCTTATTGAATATAGAATTCAGATAAGTAGAACAGGTAATGGTTAGATGTTCAATTGTCTTTAAATTGTTTACTAGAATGTTGAATTGTGATTATTAACTATAACATTTATATCTAAATATAACTTTAAAAAATAATATTTATAAACATTAAAGATTACAATTCAGCAGTGGACTCATAAAATTGAAAACGATTTTCAAATTTCTAATTTGTTTCAAGAAAATTAATGTAGAAAAAGAAAATCATTCAAATGATGAAAAATAATATTCGTATCAGTATTTAATTAACAGGAATAGAATTGTCTTATTTTTTTTCTTTCTGTAAAATCTCTTAATCTGTTATGAATATTTTCACAAGTTTATTCAATTTGATAAGTTGTTAAATGAATAAACAGACAGTCAATCTAAAAAAAAAAAATCAAAATCGAGTATATCGTTCAAAATGCTTTTAAAATAAACAAGAAAAAAGTTTTCTTATTTTTTTTTTCAACTCTAAAAGAGTTTTTTATTTTTATTTTAAATCCACCTATCACAGTGTATAATGCGGTTAGTTTTATGGAAATATCTGGTTATGAAAGACGAGACAGAATTAATGGAAGAAACCTTAATATTGTAAATTTTGTTTCTTAATTGTTAAAATCGCATAATATTTTAGCGTCTAAAGGATATCGTTTAAAATTATTTTGAATGAACAGAATTATTTATGCCTCTTGTGGAAGAACCTTTATATTGTAAATTTTGTTTCTTGATTTATAGAATAGCATGATAATTTAGCATGTTAATAGATACCGTTTTAATAATTTACAACGTTCTCCGAGATGAAGATCCATCTTGAATCATACCTCTGGAGAAACAAAACAGGTGCCCGTCACCGATAATTGTCATTATCCCGATAGGAGATGTGTAATTAATTAGTCAGCCTCAAAAATCTGTGCAATTAACACAGAATATACAAAAGAGCCAGGTACGTTAGTAGTGAAAATCAGCCCTTCTTTGAAAATTTAAAACAATTACAAAGAAATGACTTGAGGATGTACACTTTATAAATATATCAACAATTTTTACCTATCTTTTATAGTTTAGTTGCAATAGCCCTCTAAAAATGGAATGTATTTTATTTCATTTAACCGTTTTGAGCACTATGACGTCATTATCGCCGTCGATTAAGAACATTTAAATAACAACTGTAATGTATCAATGTATGTTATACGTAAAAAATCTTATATTAAAATGTTTACATTGGATAGTTTATTTACTTCAAGAAAATATTGTACAAAAAAGAATGTTTTAAAGAATTAATGACCTCCATAGTATCGATATACCCGAATATCATAACTGCAGTCAAAATTGCTTGCATAAGGTGCAGTGTGTTTTTCTCCACAAATAAATTTATTTTTTCTGGAATGTTTAAAAAAATAGATAGAGAATGCAAATAGATGCTTGAAATGAAGCCTTTATTAACAAACAAGAACAGTAAATGAGGAAAAATGACTTACTAACTTTAGCATTAATTTTGACCTATTTGCACTAAGGTTCAAATTATAATATTATAATACCGAAAATCCCCCTATTTGAGATTAATCAATACAATTTTAAAAAAAGTATTAAAATTATTCTTGCAAAATAGATCAATGGACAGCAAAATAATAAGAAATTATATCACCAGGATGTAATGATACATGTAACTCAGACACGAAGTACTGGGGGGGGGGGGGGGGGCTGTCCCTTTTTTTCGAACATTACCTTTTCTATCGAAAATGTCCATTGAAGGGCTAGTTGCTCCTCTCCCCTACTTTTTGTTGCAGAGTTATGTGGTGATGTATGAAAAAAAAAATCGATGTGGAAGAGATTGAGAAGTTGGACCTCCCTCCCATAAAATAGGATTTTCAAGTTTGATTCTGCCCCCCCCCCCCCCCCCGCCCTCATTTAAAAACCTATACTACGTGCCTGCAACTTAAGAAATATTTAGTAAAATTCATTGACTTCAGAATCCTGAAATTCTGAGTTACTCCAAGGTTTTGTTTAAAGTAAAAATATATTCTAGGTCGCTATTGCGCTGAGAAAGGGACGAAGGGGTGGGGGGGGGGGGGGGTGAAAGTAAGCTACTGGTATAACAAATAACCAAAAAAAAAATCAAAGCTGACCCTAAGGTTCCTTGTGAACTGTACGTCAAAGTTTACGTCTTTTATTTGTCAAAACGTATAGACTGGATCTAATTTACATATCTTTGAGTCAGAGTCAGGCTCTAGTGGACATGCCTTCATAATTTCCATCAGCATTTTTTTTTAATTTACGATGACCTTGCAAATTGATCTTTGACTTTGGACCACAGACAAAGGTGTCAACTAACAAAGAATAAATTAAAATCAATCTTCCTAACTTACCAACAGTGAACTTGCAAAGCCATACAAAACAGCTGATGTAAATTCAAATAATAGTAGTGATAAAATTTAATTTCATTTTTTTCTAATGGGGAATTCAGACAATACTTTTCTTTCAAAACTTTGTGAAATATGAGATGAATTGCTTTGTCAAATGAGCTACAAAATATTTCGATTATTCCCAGTAATTTTAACAATCGTGAATTATGTCTCTGACTCCGTTTGTACCATATCAACACATAACTTTATGATTGGACGCTGTTCCGTTTTCTTGAGCATTACTTGTGATTTTTCTGAACATATCCAACATCCCTCCAAGATATCAGAAAATGAAGACGGTCGACTCCTCTCATACACGATATATTGAATTTTTATTAAGCTTTGACTTGGTTTATAATAATATAGGTATATTTTTTCAACCCTTCATAAAAAAGTTGTAAGATTTTAACCCTGGGCTATACGCACATGACCTTAAAGATGGCGATTTTTTTTTTTTTTTTTTTTTTTTTTTTTTTTTTTTTTACAAAAAAGTTATAATGTTGGGTTGCCTTAAGTTGTATGCAAAGTACAGCGATAAGGTTACCAGTGTCTCGAAACGCGGGGTACTTATGTAAGCATAAGGTTAAACAAATATGACTTTTAATAACGCATCAACCAGGGTCATGTTGAATTCATTCCTTTAGATCTAGTGGTTTCAGCTTTAGAACCTGACTGTTGATCATTTGGGGACAAACAACAAGAAGAAATTAAGATATGAAAATAATTCTCCTGAGTCTTTATATTGTAACGCTAAATATTTTTTATATCCAATTAAAAGACAAAACTGTACGTGTACAAAATTTAGCGCAAGGACTTCCTATGGACTAGATGGCGTTACCATAAATCAACACTACAGATTATGGGTCCTTGCATTGTACTCAGTTATGATTTATTTACGGTATTCATAAATTAGCGCACTGTTGTCTGCGCCAAAGCCGCTAAAATATGAAGCCCGCTTTTTAAAGTACACATATAGTATCTTCCTGGTACGTACGTCAGGGTCGGGGGAGGTACCTTGAGATCCCTGGCCAAGAAGTTCAACTTTGCGATTTCCGAGATTTTAAGTATGATATATAAGCTCATAAATAGCCTATAAGTGGGAACCCCCCCCCCCCACCACCACCACCACCACCACACACACATACACGCATACATCTTATTATTATACCACATTATAATTATTCTACACAATGCGTTATCTGATTGGTTCTAAATTGTCAAGTAACGGGGCCATAAAATTTCATATTTCCCTGTCGTCGTCATGCTTTTCATTATATTCAACCTCCTAGGAACACCACGCATTTTCTCGCAATACTTATAAATCGTTCGTTGACGAAAACTCGACAGAACAACAGACATCACAAAATTTAAAATAGTAGTGTTGAATGCAATGACAAACAAGAAGATTTTTATTATTAATATTATTTGATTTAGTAATAATCAATGAACTTGCAAATTTCCTGTCACAAAAAGGAGGGTGTAAAATAACTGAGTTAGAAAAAAAATTATAGATATATAAAATAAATTTTAAGTCATATTTGGGCGTATTTTGTGATAAGTTCAGGTAACCAAAATTTAAAAAAAAATTCTTTCTATTTGTTTTATTACTTTAGATAAGATAGGAGTTTCCTGTAAATTACACAATTTAAATCAATCATGTTTCAAAGATATTAAAAATTTAAAGCAATAACCGATTTATTTACCGACTCCACATTAAAATAACAGACAATTTAAAGTCAATTTTTAAAACTATAGAAACGTGAGGTTATATAAGTTCAAAATCGGTGAAAATTTTAATTCGAACGTAAATAACATTTATCATATATATTTACACTAAGTCTTGTATTATTAATTTCAAGCTCAGATACGCCATAAATAGCTTTAAAAAATATTTTCAGTATCTTAGAATTTCATAAAATTATATGAAGCTGTCCCATTCAGAAGTTTTCATTTAAGTCGAACATTATTTTATTTATTCTCATCTTAACTTTTCTGAGGAAAACTTAAACAGTTATATGTATTTCCCCATTCTTCTTTCTTGAATTTAACCGCATTATTTCACTGTTCTCAGGGACATAAATAACACATACTTATGCCTCTACTGTTCTCAATTATCATTTCAATTATTTTTTGAGAAGACATAAAAACATTTTAAATGGTTATGTTTTCTTTTTCTTTTCTATGTGATGGTATATAGATTTAATTCATTGAAAGATTATCATACTTAAAATACACTAAGTATAAGTATGTACTAATTAAGCTTTTGGAGAAAGGGTGTAAGTCCTATAATATTAAAATAATTCATCTGTGCATTGAAACATGTAAACTTTCCAGCATTTTTACAGATAATAAAAAGTCGTTAATTTGAGATTTTTTTTATATCTAAAATGAATCATCTGACTACAGTTTTCTTTTACTGTGAGAAATTCTCAATTATTTTTTATCAAATGTTTGATAAAACAACGTATTGTTTACAGTAAAATATCGAACGAAAGACTGAAAAATTGGAAAAACTTTTGGCGCGTCACTGTATGTTGTCAGTGTAAACAATGAGGACGTCTATATTTAGAGTTCGATGTACAACCTAGAGACGTTAGGTTTTTGCCTTAAAATTATCATAAGATACTTTTTTTTAATTTTTTTTTTTTTTTATAAATTTAACAACCCAATAACATCTCAGTTATATCTTTTAACAAAACACCGTCTGATATTTAGACATTTCATGTGTACATTTGCCTGTGTATTGGTTGCCTGGAATGAAAACGAAAGAAAAAAGGGTGGTCGCGGATACGAATTTTTAACAACTGAGTTATTAAAATAATGCATTTTATCATTTAGTTTTCTACAAAATAAACATGTATTCGATTGTTATTTATTTTCTACGAATATGATTAAAATACCAAGCTAATATTCCATTCCCCTCACGTCAAGATCCGTATAGCAGACGACCGATAATATCAGAATTTGTAAAAATTCAATGTGGCCACAGCCCACGGCCAGAACGAAACCTGTATAAATCAATCCCTTTTATGCTTTAGTATTTCTGGTTAAAATATCTTCGTGGCCGATGCTTGTGGCCACATCGAATTTTCCCAAAAACCGGGTGAAAAGTGAAGAAAATTGCTTGTTTTCCGGATACGGCATAGGTTTGGATATTACATAGCAGCAGAAGAAGCTTGGATCCGCCCAAACGTTTACATATACAAGGACTAGGGATCATAAACTTTATAAATATACATGGTTAGTGAGGATACGCAGACTTTATTTTTCAAGCATTTTGCAGGGCCTGTTGACATTAGCTAACGTACCTAGCTCTTTATACAAGATATATATACACACATCCCAGCTCCTCGATACAACAGGTGAAATGGGAGTCCCAATTCCATTTCCACAAATTTATTGATTTTAAATCATTAACTAACCAACAAGCCTCCGTGGTGTAATGGATAAAGTCACGGACTATCAAGCGGAAGACCACGATTCGATCTCCGATGTCGGCATGATTTTTTTTTTCTTATAATCACTTTTTTTTTAATTTTGTTTTATTCGAAAAGAGATTAATTTAATACCATTATAATAAGAAAATAAAATTTCTACGTTAAAAAATAAGCCGATTATTCAATAAAAAGATACAACTGAAAGATAACTGAAAGGTCACTGAAATATAGCTGCCATTCAGTCGACTGATTGATAACTGGAAGACCATGGAAAAGTCAAGGGAAAGAAACTTTTCAGTGACCTTTCAGTGGGCATTCAGTTACAGTACCGACCAGACACGACCTAACACCAGAGCGAACCCAAAGCGGACCCAGGGTTCGCTTTCTGGGTTCGCTCGGGGTCCGCTTTCAGAAATTTTGGGTTCGCTCTGGGTTCGCCTTGGGTGCGCTTCGGGTTCAGCTCTGGGTCCGCTAGAGCGAACCCGGCGTTCGCTTTCTGGGTTCGCTTTACGCACTCATGCGTGAAGCGGACCCCGCTTTAATCTTGCCGCCAGTAAGCCCCGCCCCTTGTATGTTCCAAATACAGTAGTGAAATCGATCATTGTTGTTTCTGAGGCGATCGATACATGTGCATCTACAATGGCTGCAACGTTATTGTTGACAACATATAGGAACGATAACGTTACACGAACGATTCCGCAAGATTAATCCTTCACTCACACGATTCTTCATGTTACACGATCATTCACGACTGTTAACGCAAACGCACGATTTTTGTACGCAAAATAGTTAAAAATATTTAGGAGTGGATATTTTTAAGACGAAATAAGGCTTAAATTATTTAATAGATATTTTAGATTAAAAATATTTACTGCTGAAATTCATCGACTTTGGAAAACTGAAAGAAAAATAAAATATTTAGAAATGGATATTATTGAACTACATGTAAATAATACTTAATAGTCATTTTAGATTACAAATAATTATTTTTATTATACTTTCATGTTAAATACTAAAATCTGATTGGTTTAGACGCATTTAACAATCCGTAATGTTACCCTCAGCGTTAGCAACAGACTTGACAACGGGTAACATTACGAAAATGTCACATGCGTTCAAATCATGCGCGCACGGTTCACCGTAGAATTCTCAAAACGTCAGTTGTGCGTTTGAAAGAAGCCAAATAAACGACGTCAATAAAAGCTTGTGTCCGATGTAGCTTACTTGAAAACAACAAACGACAGACGAAACATCCTTGCGAGTGCAAACTTTAGATGATAAAGGACTTTTTGAGTAGCAAACAAACAATAAAGAGGTTGGTAAATCTTTTCCGAAGCTTTCTTATTGATAAAATAGAAGCGGGGAGTTTGAAAGCTTTCTAAGCGTGAACTTAACGACGATCTCCGATTTTTTTTATGACATCCGAAATCAATAAGACATTCAGTATAATAAAATAAATAGTGCACGTTTTTGAGGGTAACAGTTGAAATTGACACCCCTCGGAAAACCATTGTCAACCTCCGCTGACGCGTCGGTTGACAATGGTTTTCCTTGGGGTGTCAATTTCAACTGTTATCCTCAAAAACGTGCACTATTTATATAATGTAATTCTCAGACTTCGGAAAATTGTTTTTTTTTAATGTTTTTGATATGTAAACATGTAATTTATGATCGAATGCTGCATTTTCTATCACATGATATACGTTGGTCGTGAGTTTTGATTCAATTGGATATTATGATATGCATGCAGTAAGGGGGTAGATTTTTTAAAATGGCCTAAAAATGAATTAAACTATAATATCTTTCCATTTATGAATTTCAAAAATCAGCAATCTTTTTAAAAAATTCATTCATTTGCAGAAATTATATATATAAAAAAAATAATAACAAGTATCAGGGATGAAAAGTAAACCCGACAATCATACCGTGTACATTTGCCAACTAAATATATGTAAGTATCGGGAATTGTTTCTTTTTTTTTTTTTTTTTTTTTTTTTTTTTTTTTTTGTAAAAATATACATTTTTGATGTATTGATAAAAAAATATCATGACTACAATTAGCAGTTAACATAATTAACATCAGAGAAAAATCGTTAAACATCTTAAATACGCTTTATCATTAAAAGTTACGATATTTTAAGAGAATACAATACTGAACGACTTACTATTTTGCTTAGTTATTCCGATAATTAGTTCGTTCAATTATGTAAATCGCGCTTCATTTTTTCTTTTTATTTGTTTAAAAAAAAACAAACAAGAAAACATATTGACGCAAGCGTCAAATGGGCCGCAAAAAACAATTTTTGTATGAAGCATTATTGGTTGGTTATAAAAGAAACACACCACCAGGAAAAAAATTATGAATTGTACTTATTTTTTTATGGTAAATTTTAATATAATTTCAGCAGCACATGTTTCGAAGTTAAAATTTCTATTTAAAATTCAGTTCGTTACTGTAAGCACTTCTAACGGTACTTTTATGACCATTTCCAAGATATGCAGTAGAAGAGAAAACATTGATTTGAACGTAATTCCAATACAAACTTTAACTCATAATTCATCTCTTGGAGAAGATGTATTTTAAACAATTTGTTTGTGCATTGTCTTGAAATTAAACTTAATGCCCAGGTTTAAATGTTTTCAAAGGACCACACAATAAAACAGAAATAAATTATTTCAAAAGACTGTCAGTCAAGATCATGCTCATCCAAAAAGGGGAAGAAATTGTGCACAATGGTAAAAGTAAGCCAAAGAAATTTTCTCCTGGAATTATAAATCTTGTTTACACTTCTGTTCACATTTCTTTCTTTCTTTCTTTCTTTGCATGTGGTTTGAAAAGAATGAAAAATGAACACAAACTTTCTACAACAAAATTTATTGTACATAACATGACTAGATTACATAAAAATTTCACACCTCAGTGACTAGAAAACACAAAAAGACTATATAAAAAAATTAAAAAAGAAAACTCAACAGGTTGAAATAATGTGACCATAAAAAGGGACTGTAATACTTCAATGTACTAAATTATAAAAAAAAAAATCACAAAAAAAAACATTAGGTTCGAATAATGAAGAAAATTATGCATACTGTGTACACCCGCACTGTTCGTAACTTATTTTGGACTAAAACAAACATGACAACCACTCTCTACTGTTTTTACTTGTCCATTGGAATTGTTTCGTAAAACCATTTCTACATTTTGATTCTTAAACCGCACATTACTTCCACAGAAAAACTCAACACCAGCATTGGGAAAATACATAAACGTACTAAATTTAAAAAAAAAAAAAAACGCAAAAAAACAATAGGTTCAAGTAATGAACAAAATCATGCATATTGTGTACACCCTGATGGTTTACACTTATTTTGAACTAAAAAAAATTACAACCACTTTCTAATCCAGTTCAGAAATAGTAAACTGCTCAACAGTGTATAATTTCACTTTGTGATATTGTAAAAGGTGTTGTTTGCACTGATGCAAGATTTGAATCTGATTGGCAGCCTCGAAATCAACATATGAATGAGTTCTTCTTTGGTATCAACTTTCAGCTCTTGTAAAATATTATCAAACATGCTTTTAAAAACGGTTGTCTTCAGATCTTGTTTTTCTCCTTTTTTGAAGAGGAATGTTACTCTAAATGTTTTCTTAATACTGCTGGTCCGTTTGCATACTGGGCACTCTCTGTCTACATATTTTTTCTGTCTACAAGCTAAAAATAAATAAATAAAATTATCTAACCAGAATTTATCTCATATTGCCAGGTGGTATACAGTTTACACACAGATTCATTTTATTTTGTTTCACAAGTACAAATAATATTCTACAGGAAAAAAAGAATGCTAATTAAAAATTTTTATACTTCTGTAAAATTCTAATCAATTTACCTGCATTGTCACAACAGATGTAAACATCTACATCAGTGAAGTCAGTAAGAACAATTTCTTCAGGCATGGTATTTTCAAGTTCTTCTGAAAAATCTGAATCTAAGTTTGCACAATCCATATCTTCTTCACCTACTTGTACATTGTTGTCAGCAACAAACTTCAAGATAAAAACATAACTTATTAAATCTTTGTTTCAAAAAAAAAAATTACAAAAATATCTGTTTAATTTATATATTACCTCACAGGAAGATGTTGGGCAAGTGGTTAGCTGTTTTCGTGTTTGAAACAATTTGGGATAAACATTTGTGACTTTTACTGTGTCCCCAACATTAAATGGACTCAAGGCATTCTTGTTAAATAAGCAAACTTTGGCCACACTGGTGCTGTCTTTTATCATAATTGATTTCACAGCTAAACTACCTTCTTACCGATACTTCAATGGTGAAACCTAAAACGTGTACACATTGGACTCTTAAGGTATACATGCTTCATTAAAACATGGTAGAAAATTGTCTTTTATACAAATATTTTTCTTATCAAAATACACTGTTTTCAATCAAAAACAATTGTGCAATATGGTTAAATCTATGGGTAATCGCATCAATCTTTGAAGTGAATTGATCTTGTTTTAATTACCTTGAATATCTTTCCAGTAACTTGTGATTTGTCTGGTGATTGCAGTGCATCCTTAAGTGGTTTTGGCTCTCCTTGTGCTGGAGAATTTTCGGGTAGAGTTGGTATATCTACTTCTTGACTGGTTTCAACTGAAGCTGCATATGCAATAACACTTTTCGAAGTTATCCACAAATCACTGCTCGTTTTCTTCAGTGCATTTTGGAATTTAAAGGTCATCCCCTCCTTGATCATGTCAAACCTTGCTTTTTGATATATTCTGATTTTGTAAACTTCAGTGCCTTTCCCACCAATTATGTTAAAAAAATGCATGGTCTTGTTTGACGATTTGTTGAAATAGGATTGAAGTTCTTTTGATTTCTTTAAAACCTTTAAGGTTACTGTCACTGTTTCGTCTAATGATTCCTGAGACTAGAGAGAAATGATAATATTTTTACAAACATGCACAACACTTTTAGCTTACTATATATGTATTTTAAGCTAATAAATCAGACTGGTGTCATTTACATACTGCAGAAGTACATTATTTCACATGGGATTAATTTATAAAATGTACATAATAACAAACTTGTTAAAGCCTAGTTCGAAGTACATTAAAAACTAACAATGACAATTCAAGAAATCTTGGTTTTTCAACCCACGTACTGAATAGAAATTTTGACTGCGCAAAATTGGGACCTTGTGGTAATAAGTACATATACAGTATATACAAAATTTTGCAACTAAAGAGCAAAGATTACTGTGGAATCATCATTGTTCATGAAACAAAATTTGAGGATTACGTCATCAAAATTTTTCCTCCCCCCCAAAAAGAACTTTTTAACCTAGCTGCTAACGTAATTAAATGCACTGTATACAAATTACCCACAAAATTTCATCAAATGATCTGGATAAATTTTGGTTATCCACAAATATTAAATCCAAATAATTTAAAATGATTCCATCGTAAAATTTGCAGTTTCCATGTCAATTATAAAAATGACAATACTTAAAATAACTTAAATTTTGTATAATTTTAAGTGTTGTTAGCTGAGAACTTACAATAAACATTTATTTACTAATATTCTTCAGCCTTTCATATTCTATAATAACATCATCTGAAGCTCTTATTTTTGAGGGATCAAAGTTTATCAAAATCAAGCCTGTGCTAGAAGTTACCCTGCTTAGTGCAACATATGCCATACCAAATTCAAACACAGTACTACCTAGATCAATAACTGCTGAGTTTAAAGAAATTCCTTGAACTTTATGAATTGTGCATGCCCAAGATAACATTAAAGGAAACTGTGCAAGTACTACATGTCTACCTCTGTAAACAAATTTATGCTCATATGGTTCTATTGCAACTGGACTATGAAGAGTGGATTCTTGTTTCATCATTACTCTTCCAATTTTAGGATCATCAAACTTCACATATATACATGATGGCTTTTCTTTGTCACTTGTAAAAGTAATATTCACAACTGTTCCAATAGCTCCATTAACCAAACCATTTTCAGTTTTAATATTCCTCATAAGCATAACTCTTGCTCCAACAGACACCATCAACAAGTTTCTTAACCCTCCAGCAATACTATCATTAGAAGGAATATGATTCTCTAAGACTTGTCCCATGAAATTGTCATCTTCTGTTGAATAAAAATGATCAGCATAGATTCTGATAGTATTTCCCAATTTACTTAGTTGTTTATTATTATACATTTCTACTTGCTTTCGTGTGGGATAAATATGTAAAAAAAATTAGAAAACTTAATTTCATCATATTGTAATCTAGTTTTCAAAAAGGACACATCATTTTCTTGAGACATACCAATACGCACTCTATTCAAAAGCAAATAATATGATAAATCAGAACTTTGTCTGTTATTTTCCTTCAAGAACATAGGTTGAAATAAATGCCAAAGTAACTCATTCTTGAATGCAAAATTTCCTTTCACAGGTCGCAACTGAAAAAAATCTCCAACAGCAATTATATTGCATCCACCAAATGGAAGGTCACTATCTTTTATTTCTGATAAACGCCTACTAATAAATGTTAACATGTCACTACTGACCATACTTATTTCATCAATGACAACAGTTTGAACATTTTCAAATTCTTTCCGAACTTGTTTTAATGTGTAACTAGATAAACTTGCATAATTCAAATACTGTGCCACAGGAACTCTTAACAATGAATGAATTGTACGACCGTTTATATTATTTGCAGCTGTTCCAGGTGGTGCACATACAACAACACAATTTGAATTTAAAACTCTTGCACAAAATAATTGTATGTATGCAATAATAACTTTTGTAGTAAACGTTTTACCTACACCAGCTCCACCTGTTAAAAATAAATGAAACGGTAACTCATTCTTTTCAAATTTAGATTTCACAAAACAAAATGCCTCTAACTGGGATGGTGTTAATCTCTTCACACTTTCTCGAAATTCAACAATTGACATTGAGCAAGAAAAGCTGTGCATATGCAAATCATCATCAAATACTTCTGTTGCAATTTTATTTGTATTTGAAGTTCCAGATTCATTCGCATCAGCAAAGAATAAAGTTTCTAATACAAGATCATTATTCAAGGAAAACAAAGTGTCATTTTTGGCGTTTTCAGTAGATGAGTTACAAGACAATTCTGACATCAATTTCAGCTTCCGAATTGTATTTTCAATTTGTTCCGTGAATGAAAAGTTAATGAAATCAATGCTTGTATTGAATAATTGTCTCTTATTAATAAATACTTCTTTAGTGTTGGAATAAGGATGAACAAGCTCATTTTCAGATTTGTGTGGCAATAATAAAAGTAGCATGGAATAAAAATGATCATCTGAAGATGGAGGAAAATGTGGAAAACGAACAACACTTGGTTTTTTGCATTTCTTCATAACCACATCATACTTCTCAATATAAATACGAGACAGAGAAACTCTCTTTGGCATTTCATTGCTACATTTCTTGTACCAGGAACAAAACTTGAATAAACACATATCACTTAATTCCACAGGTCGACAATGATAATAATCAATTATATTTGTCTGAAACACTTCTGTAGAATTATCATCAAGAATTTCAATTTCTTTTCTACTTTTTAAAATCCTGTATCTTTTACTTGGTTGTCTTGTATTCAGATAAACAAAACACCTGGTTACATGAATTAAATTCAAATTGCTTAATCTGTAAGCAGCTTCTTGGGAACTCAATCGCCTATGGCGCAAAACTGTTAGTCCTATTTTCAACAATCGCTCATGCCGTGGAATAGGATTTTCTTTAAAAATGTTGTGAATTAGTTGACCCAGTGCATTTTTTAACTCATCTGGCTCTGACTTGCAAATATAACTACACACATAATATGCTGCACCCTCAGCATTACAAATCATCTGGATATCCATATTTGCTCTCCAGTGTCTTAATATATCAGGATTGTATGAATTTATCATCACATCTTTACTTGTTCTTTTTGTTGTGTAAAACTTTCCTTTATTCTTATTAGACAAATTTATATTTCCGACAACACTAGTCTTTTCACACTCTCGTTTTGGAAATCCAAATCTACAACATGACTTAAACCCTTTACTACAGTAGGAAGTATGAGAATGACTTTGTAATGTAGTCACTAACTGAAACATTTCAGCATCAAGCTCACAGTTAGGAATAACAGAACATATTGTTTTATCTATATAATGAATGAGTGTTGGAATTGTTAAATTTGAAATTTCATTGGGAACATCTTCAATCCATAAAAACATATGTATGTGTGGACTTCCTCTATTTTGAAATTCTACCCTTGCAAAGTAATCCATAACTTTACCTAAAGGATATTTATTACTCTGAATTACATATTTCATTAAAGACTTAAATCTGCGTTCAAAGTGTATTGCAGTCATTAAAGGATCACTTCTCATACCACTTCCAAAACTTTTCCATTGTTTAGCTTCATCAAAATCAATATCATGTAACATTATTCCTAATTCTGGCCAATGCAAATCATCTGCTGACAAGGTCATGAAAAGTGTTGGTGGACCTAAACATCGAAACATCGCCAGTAAATTATACAATTGGTTTCTGAAATAAGCCACAGTTCCACGAATATTTTTCATGAACATGTAAGAATTTTCTTTTAACTCGGCATTATTCTGCAAATTGTTGACATCACATGCATTAACACACTCGGCACTATTTTGACCCTTCCTTATTCGCATGTTTATATTTATCTCTGATTTCAGAGAGGCAAGATCAAATGAAACAGCAGAATGTAACAGATAAGGCCACAATAAAAAATACCTTTGTTTCCCCTAACGCGACCGACCCACTTAAATCGTGCCGACTGAAAAGTTTTCTTTTGGATAAGATTATTCAAATATTTTTTTTATTGTTTATCAACTTTGTAAAATACAATTTCCTCAAAATCCGTTTTTTATCAGAAGGCGGCTTTTGTTTTACTCTCATTTGGCGCCCACAACATGATCACAGAGGGTTAGTTCGTGTTATGAAACAACGGTGGTGTTTCAATCTTAAATCTTTATATATATATATATATATATATATATATATATATATATATATATATATATATATATATATATATATACATACATACATACATTAGAATCCTACACTCTTGAAACATTTTGTGAATTAAATATACTATGACTAAGGAGTGTTAGATGGTATTTACAAATATCTAAAATTAACGTACGTAGTAAGCATGGCAAAACCTGCCTCAGGAGCAGATGAGGGGCCCACCTTGTGTATGCATATCAATAAATTTCGCCGCATTTCATTCGATCTAATAAAGACTTCATGTATGATTCTATTTTTCACTATATAGGATCATAGGATTTGTAAATATTTCATCTTGATAAATAGAATTCAGATGTCGTTTCTTCCTTCCTTTTATTTATTGGGTAAACTTCGTGACTATAAAATTAGATATATGAAAATTAGTGTTGAAATCTTTAAAATTGGCTAATGGTTTGGCTTTCTGAGACGTTCAGTGTATTTTTCTTTAGTTAGCCCCTTGAAAATAGGTTGTATCTTTGCTTTAAAATACCTTTTTTAAATTGTTGGGTCGACAACATTTGAACACCTGGCTGGTGGAGGGCTCCTAATTTAGACTTTTTCTCGGCACTTATGGCCATCGATTATAAAGCATCAGTAAGAGATCTTTTATCTTGCCAACATCTACATGTATACTGCGACACTGCTTGGTCCTACTTTTTTTACGGTCTCATTCGACTGACCAGTCTCCACGATCCCACATCGGGACCTGTGACTTACAATAAGCTCCTGAATTACGTCAAGACTACAGACGAAACACTAGAATTACTGCGCCATGTGAGGCCCTTGACAATTTGTCTGTGTAAGCACTCGAAGATGTTAGTAGGTTTGGAAAATCGACTCGGATGGCCGATGGTTGAGTATTTGCGAATCTTGTCTTTTTGTAAAAATTCGATTTCAATTAATATACGCTGGCTTGAGTGATTTCACAAGTTCAAATGAATAATATTTGTGAATTAATTTATCATACATGTTGCTTTTAAATTTCATTTGTATGATATTCGGTTTAAAAATCGGTTTCTTTTGTTCTTTCTTATTTATAAAGATATTATTCAATTTTTTAGAATGTATTTTCAAAACTGCTGTCTGAAAAAAAAAATAATTTACCTACCTACCTACCCAACTTGAAATTTTAGGGTCGGGTAAGGGGAAACAAAGATATTTTTAATGATGGCCTAAGTCAAATCCTTCCTTAAATTTCCATGTTTGTTATATAACCTGTATTTGAAGTACATAGATCTTGAAATTTTCTTAGGTCTATTGTAATTTAAACCATTTTTACCATATGGGAAGAGCCAAGGAAATGCCATTTCTTCACCACTTTCCATTTCGTACACTCTTACAGGTTTTTCTGAAATATGAGGTACATTAATTATGCCCTCATTTCCAAATACAGAAATGTCGTTAGGTACTGTACTATTCATTGGTGTAAGTGTAGCACTTTCCATATCAAAATCTTGAAAATTATCCATTTCTTTGTCTGCCAATAATTTTTCATTTTCTTCAGAAATAGCAATGTGTTCATATAGTTTAGAATTAACCCTTTTTCAGCCATCTGACCCCCTGGTAAAATAATCACTGTCATAAATATTTGAATCATTGCAATTAATCTGTTTTCAATTAATGACAGATTTCGCAGTTCTGAAGGAATTTCAAATATTTTTAAGCAGTTAGCTTCAGTGGATCAATATGGAACTTCTTTTTTCTTTATTGAAGAATGACAAGTTTGACACAACACATCACTTCCATTAGTTGTTACATGCGTCAAGTTTTTTAGCTCTGTATTTTTTAAATTGTGTGTCTGGTTTTGAAATAAAAATCTGTCACAACAAGCACATGAACAAGTTGGACGTTCTCTTATTCTACTCTCATAAGCATGAACATGATTTTTATCATGCAAATAATTCAAATCAGGTCGTGTAGGATATGCATCTGATATTGTAGAGAAACATGACACACTATCAAAAATGTTAAAACTGCCACCACTACTCTCGTCTTTCAGTATCAGATTGTGTGCAGATCTCTCACCATCTTCAAAAGACATATTTTCATGAAAGTACTTCTGAGGAACATTAACTGCTTGTTCTACTTGCTTTCTCTTGTTTTTCTTCATTGAACAAACTTTTTTGTTTGATAATTTACAATAATTATGAAAATTATTTTTACTACTACAATCATAACTGGTAAAATCTGATATTGTTTTGTTGCACACAGATTGCCTTTCTCTTTGCTCTTCACACAAGTTATTTATTTCATCTTTATTTGAAATCATACTAGAATCAAAATCGTACCAAGGAAAGTGCAACGGAGTTATATCATATCTCATATTGCTATACAATGTTGATACATATTGGAAAAATTCTTCTACATTTTCAAACTGAAGCATGACAGCATTCCCATTTTCATTAGGAAACCCAAAAGAATCTCTTTGATGCGAGTCAAAAACATAGACAGAGTTGTCACGTACATTACTATATACTGCCACAGTATTTCCTCCAAAAGTAACTAAATGAAAACTTGAAATTTCGTTACACTCTAAGAAAGCATTTTCAAATGACATTTCACCAGCATCTACATTAACAACATCATGAACAACGCCATAATATCTGTCAAAATAATACTCAATTTCACCAGGTAACCCGTTCCACGAATATAATGTTGATGGCAAATCTCTATGAGATAAATAACCATACTCACGACCAGAGGACAAAATATGACCATAAAAATTCGTACAGTTCGCAACAGTTTGATTCAAATCACTGAGAGATAAATTTGATAAATCAGGCATATGTTTAACAAACATGAGCAGGGCAACTAAAGATATCGCAGTACATTGTACACCATTATAGGGTTGGAACTGGGCACAGCCTTGATGACAATTTGCTAACAAACTTCTTACCATTTTCTCTGTCAGCCGAGTACCGCACTGTAACCGCAACCACGTGTGTCGAGAATTTGTGCGATAAATACCGTAATCATCCGAATGCACAAAAGAAAGCGCGGGAAGGAAAATCCTTTGTTGGTACTAATATTGTGTATACCGATCCCGATACATTGTGTTGACAACAATGAAAAACTCCGATATTTTCCGAATAGATTATCAATGCCATGACCTGCTTCATATTTACGAGCAAAACAACAAAATGTAATGTTTTTTAAAATGTTTTTGACGTATTCATAGTATTATAAGCATAAAAATTTACTTAATATTATATACCTGAAACTTTACTTTTAATACATAAAAATAAGTGTAAATAGTAAGTCTGGAGAAAAAAAACTATCCCGCAGAAATACAGTCACAGTTTCTAAATGTATATCAAATAACGGACAGCCTCCTGGCGGCCCGGAATGATATTTTGTAACCGTATGTTTGAAATGATCAGAGAATTGATCATTTGTGTACATTTGTCTTGCGGTACTCTGGCTAGTGTGGGTAGTAGTTATACCTTACAAATGGTGTTTTGTTACCGCTGGTTTGATTTGATATGATCTGGGAATTGATCATGGTATCTATTATAAGTATATTACATAGCTCCTATACTTGTAGTGTTTGTATTTCCTTGTAGGAAATGCTGCCGAGATTAGGTATTGCAATCCTGTTATTTGCAATATCGAATGCATTACTGGTCCGTGAGAATGTAATTTTTGAAAAGTTACATGAAATTTCAACCACGCGTAGCCGCTGGATGATTACCTTGGTTACAGATCTTACACCTTATCAGGTATTCATTGATAACTTATACACAGACCTTAATGAAATTAATAAAATAACTATGGCATTGATGGTACATTTTAAGTCGCCATATCAAAGGAACTTTCTACTTACTTTTAAAAGTCTTGAAGTTGAAATTATTAACTTGAGAGATGCACAAAACGAAATTTTAACTTCTTTTCAAGATGTTAAATCCCCCAAGCAACGTACTTAAAGATCTTTACTACCAATTGTTGGAAAAGCCCCGAGTTTTCTTTTTGGTACCGTAAGTGAAGATGATTTAAATGCGATACGAGGAAGTATAAATAATTTGGCGGTAAATCAACAAAAGTTAGTTCATGTTGTTGATGAAAGTTTAACGATATTAAATACAACAAGAGTTGAAGTTGCAGAAAATAGACAAACAATTAACGATTTAACTAAAATGCAAAATCAGACTGATTCTCTTTATAAAGAAATTATGAAATTAGATCATTTTGTTCAGACATATTTTCGAATTGATTCTTCTTTAGAGGAATTGCGCCAAATGACTCATATTGGGCGTATACATATTCAAAAAATCTGGATGCAACTTAACATGCTTTCATTAGGTCATCTTTCTCCAGGTTTGATTTCACCTAACGAACTTAAGGAACTTTTGATAGACATTAAAACTAAACTACCAGGTACTTTGCAGTTGCCTGCTGATCCAGATAAAGATATTTGGTCATTTTACAAGTTTCTGACATGTTCAACAACAATCGATGAAAATCAAATATTAGCTGTGGTATCTGTACCTTTATTAGATTCTTCAGGAACCCTGGAAATCTTTAAAGCTCATGTTTTACCTTCTGTAATGTCTAAAACTAAAATAAACTCGAAAGTTGATTTAGTAGCGGAATATGCACTCGAAGCACCTGCTCTAGCAATTGACGTGAGTCGTGTTAAATATTTTCTTCTTGATAACTCTGAATTACAACGATGTTCTAATCCGATTATGGGATTCTGTGCTGTACGAAGTCCTAAATATCGAAGTAACGTCGAAATTATGTATCATTGCAATATTTATGCAAAATGAGCGTAACATACGTGAGTATTGTCAAGTTCGCGTTCGATCTAATTCAATACTACCTATGGCTACTTACATCACGGATGGTCAGTGGATCGTTTCAACGAAAGAACCTATAAATTTTGCGATAGTTTGTGATTCACTTCTGCATCGCATGGCAACTTCTACGATTACTGTTAATCCACCTATTCAAGTTGTAAAGTTGGATATGGCGTGTTCAGCAACAACTGACACCCTTACATTACCCCCATATTATCATGATGAAAGTAAATATGAGGTTGAGAATTCGCTTGATCAATTAGAATTCACATTTAATGTAAGTACTATTAAAATATGGAAACCATTTCATGCAGCTTTACCCAATTTTACTATTGATAATTTCCCCAAAAAGTTGGAAAATATAAAAGATTTTCCTATGGATAATCTCATTGCTGAACTTCAGAGTATAAATCCGGTTACCCAGTTAGATGATGACTGGCCAATTTGGGTAGATGTTATAGTAGGAGCCATAATTATTATTGGGGTGGGAATGTTTCTGTATTGTTATATAAAAGGTCGTCCTAGATGTTTAAGGTGTGTCTGTACAAGCTCTGACATTCTGGAAAAGATTTACCACCACACAAACAGTCCATCGCTGAGTACACCTTTCCGTAGACAACGAGAAGAATTTTGGATAAGAAAGCTAGGGACAGCCTTTCCCTATGGATGTAATGACAATGTCGATAGTGTTGGAAATCTTTCCAGTCCACAGTGTAACAATGTAAATGTGATGGGACTTTTTAACCATACAGAGAGACGTAAGCGTAGTCATGGGCATCGGTCTTACAATAAACCTTTAATACACGATGTCTCTTTTGATTCATTACTACCTTATGTAAATCAACAGTTAGGTCTACATCATATTCGCACCAAACTTTACTCTGTCCCTTTGAAACTTTTAAATAGTCTTCTTGAAAAGGTCAAGAAAAGTCCATTTTTTGATTCCTCGACACCAGAATATAGGCTCGGATCTGTAATTATGGATATTGCCAATCATATGCTTTTTAAACCCCCGCGTTTTACTGAAGAAAATGCAGCTAAAACAATCCGTTTTTTCCTTAAACATCAATATGCCAACAAAGGAATTGACGCGGTTAATATAAGTAATATTCTTAATCACAAAAGGGTCCAGTCTTGTATTCCACCATATTTCAAGTTAAAAACTCCACCTTGTATTTCCTACAAATATACATCGACTACTGCTTCCAAACTTTTTAATTACAAGAAAACTTTACAGGGCCTGGATATCGAATATCTGAAGCATAATCCTCCATCGTGTTGATGTTCTTCTTCGCCTTATAACTATAGTCCTGCTGGACACGTTATTACTGGTGACGTAAATATAGTTAATAATGAGGACCTTAGATCACTAATTTTAAAAGGTCCTAAATTTAGGGAACCCAGATCCTTCAACTGGCGTCGGAATTTCATAAATATTATGGATTCTGTAGAGGACTACGCCAGGCGATGGACCAGACATGAAAAAGAAGACCTTGACACTTTGTCAGAATGGATTAAATGTATCAGATGTATGTTAAAATCGCGCATTAAAAGATTGAAAGGCAATATGAAAACCATCTATCCTTCTGTATTCAATAATCCAGAAGTGAAAAAAGAATTAGATAGATTAAATGATCAGTACGTACTGGTCCCTGCTGACAAAGCAGGTAACAACATTGTCTTTGTTTGTAAGTCTCATTATATTAGGCCATCATTAAAAATATCTTTGTTTCCCCTAACCCGACCCAAAAATCTCAAGTTGGGTAGGTAGGTAGGCAACTATTTTTTTTTTTGACAGCAGCTTTGAAAATACATTCTTAATATGAAATGGAATGATACCTTTATAAATAAGTTAAGTACAAAAGAAAGCGATTTGTAAACAGCTAGAATACCATAAGAATGCCGGTAAGACTAACATTTAAGGTAAATTAATTCACGACTATTATTCAATCGAAGATGTGAAATATTTCATACCAGAGTAAAGTTGTTGAAATTGAATACATCTGTTTAAAAGATTCTCGGGTACACAAAGACCGGACATTCGAGTATTTTTTTATACCTATATGTACTTTCAGTTTCCAGTGCTTACACATGCAATGTACTTTTTCAAGGGCTTCGAATTGTGCAGTGGTTCTAGAGCATTAATTTCGTTTTGGAGTCTCGAAGTAAGGAGCTATTTCTAAGTTGCAGGTTCAAATCACAATGCGGGACATTGATACCGGTTCTTCGAATGAGACCATAAAAACTTAGGTCCAGTGTCGTAGTAGATACTGGCACGAAAAAGATCCCTCACTGCTCAATGGCCTAAAGTGCCGCATACAAGTCTAAATTTGGAGCCCTTCACCAGACAAATGTTTAAATAAATGTTGTTATCCCAATAATTATCAAAGGAATTCAAATCAAAGAAACAACCAATCTTCAAGGGCCTTATTAAAGAAAATACACGGACGTCTCAGGAAGCTTGTATCATAATTTCAAATCTATTTGGAAAAAGCATGGTGACTATAATTAATTGAGACAATCCATATCTAAAAATGATAAAATGTCATAAACGATGTCAAAGTCATGAAGTTTAACCCATGAATAAAAGGCATGAAGAAAGGACGTTTGAATTCTATTCATTAGGATGACATTTGCAGAATTATTTACAACTCTTATGGTCCCATATACATGTAGTAAACATAGGAAAATTGATGAACTGTTTATAAGATCAAAACTCAAATTGAATAAAATGCAGTGAAATTGATTGGTTTGTTCACACGGTGGGCCCCCTGTCTGCTCATGAGGGGTATCATGAGGAGGGCCTATATGGGCCTAAGCACTTGATTTTAAGACAGTTTGGTAAATTCAACCGAAACACGCTTAATAGGTCAGGTCATGTATACTTTATTTTATAAAAATAAATGTTTCAAAGAATGTAGGATTCTTACATGCTAAAGGCATCAGGTTGAGATACGTCGTCTTTACTTTTAAAACATGACCTAACCCTCCGTAACCGAGACATGTTGTGGGCGTCATTTTGTTTCCAACAAACACTTGAAAATCATAGAACAAAATCAGTCGTTCTGATAAAAACGGATTTTGATGGAATTCTATTTTATAAAAGTTGATAAACATAAAAAAAAAAAAAAATATTGGAATAATCTTATGAAAAAAACTTTCCAGTCGGCGCATTTTAATTGGGTCGGTCGCATTAGGGGAAACAAAGGTATATTTTACTCCGTCCCGTCCTTTTTTCTCATTTCTACCACGAACCTTTCAAGGAAGTAACCCATTTCTTTGGAGTCCATAACGTGAAGTTCAGAAATGTTTTCAGCGCTGTTTTCTCGCCATTTCTTGAATACATTCACTGCCCATTTCGTATTGCTTTTTGTGTTCGCATTCTCCTGGTCGGACACGAGTTTGTTTAGCTCTTCGTCTGTTACCGGCGTCCTAAAGCGCGTAGATTTTTCTTCATCCTATATCTCGGATTTGACGATAGGGTTAGTGTCCATACCTACATCAAAAGCGCCATAATCATTCGCAATTGCATCTTCTTCATTCAGACTCAGCGATAAATCACATATTCCTTCAAATGCTAAATTTTCATTCTCTAAGTTTCGAATATTTGAGAAAGTGCAAGATCGTCTATATCATTGTCCCACGCAGCAAGAATATCGATATCAATTACATCCATCTGACCTTCCATTGCATCACCGTCTAAATGATTCTCATGTGCACAATTCCCGCTAGGCGCAAAATGCATTGTTTATTGATTGGTCACTTCGTCAACTTAACCTTTAACTTTTTATACTTTATTCAAATTGGTTATCATTACAAAATCTGATTTGCTGTAAAATTACACAGATACAGAATCTTCAAAATCTAAAAATAAACCGAACTGTCATGTCATAAGTCATTTAGAATACTCGTTTCTTATTGTATGAGAGATACAGGGCGGGGCGCGGCTCGAGCTAGCGCTCTCGCCTTAAGCCCCGCCCTGTATCTCATACAATAAGAAACTCGTATACTCTAAATAATACTTAAAAAGTTATCCTCAAAGGATTGACAACTCTCGTTATGTCACAAATTCTGTTCAAATCTCTATTGAGACTTGAGGTAGCTCTTAAGAACCCTCTCTACACTGCACAATAAAGAGTTCTGATTCTATGGTATTATTCTATTGTATTATACTAAATTGAAACTTACAGTATATTACTCAATTAGCAATCAGTTCAAGCATTCATAACATTTTAAATAGCCAAGATAAATTAACTGGACGCTTTATTCGCATGAATTTTCTCCACGGAAGTAATCAACAGTGATTTCTGTTCATCGATACCTGGTTGTCTTTGAACATTTTTCCTGGAGGTAAATGCCACGTACCATACATTGAAAATTAAATTGATTAGCTCAATATTTACACCTTTATTCAATACAACTTTCTCAATGTCCAAAAAACATTTTGCACTGGTGTATAGAGGGTTCTTAATCTGGTAGACTTAAGATTTTGTAATCCATATACTGTATCAAATAAGTTTAGTCTCAATCTGTTATGATTGATAATTTGTTGTCCCCTGCTTTCACTGAAAGTTGGGGATATTAATTTGGGTCCGTCCGTCCGTCTAGCTGTATTTCTGTCCGTCTGTAACACTTTCGTTTCCGCGCGATATCTCGAGAACCCTTTGAGCTTTTGCAATGAAATTTTGCATAGCAACTCCCTATGGCTTAAAAATTTTGAGGTCAAAAGATCAAAGGTCAAGGTCATAAATTAACAATTTGTCTGTTTTAACACTTTCGTTTACGCGCGATATCTCGAGAATCCTTTGAGCTTTTGCAATGAAATTTTATATAAAAACTCCTTGTGGCCTAAGGAAGACCCCTATTGATTTTGAGATCAAAAGGTCAAAGTTCTAGGTCGTAAATTCATACATTCGTCTGTGTGTAACACTTTCGTTTCCGGGCGATATCTCAAAAAAGCTTTTGCAATGAAATTTTATACCATAACTCCCCAGGGCCTCTCTCGCCCCTCTCAAAGTGTCCCGCCCCGTTTTTTTAAAAACTATTTATCATATTAAAAGTCGTTTGGCTCTATTTTTAGCACAGGGGCATGTGGAGAGTTATTACATATAATACAGGTTGTCGGCGGACTTTGTATTCTTATAACATCTATTAGAACTGTTTAGTAAAGGCTAAATTAGACACCATGTAAAATTTTGACAATATCGAACGTGAATATAAACATTATATGTGACCTAAAGTTTGCATTTAATTTGCTGTATATTTAAGTGCCTCTGTGGTCTAGGATATAACTCTCACTTAGCATGTGAGAGGTCCCGGGTTCAAATCCCGCACAATCCTTTTTTTTTTTTTTTTGGTTTTGAAAAAGGACATCAATCAACCAAGCTTGTTGTAAATTTACTAGGGCCCGACACTCTAGACCACTTATGAGTTATTTAATAAAAATGTTATTATGGAAGCACAGAGTGTTTCGGCGGTTTTTAAAGAGAAATATGAAATTTTTGCTCTTAAGGCCCGCCATCATCAGGAGCCCACCTTTTTTATGTGTCTTAAGCTATTGTAAGCGCGACTTGATTATTATTTCGCCTGTGTTTTTGTGTTTACTGAAAAACGTCATTTTTAGACCACCATTTGACCCCTAGGGTGAAAATGAAATTTCAGAAACCTAATTGCACACCCACAGAACAAGCAAACAAACAACTTTGGCTATTGCATTAAATTGTCGAGGAGTTCTGGGAACCAGGTGTTTTTTGTAGTAAAAAAAAACAACGTTTTACGACCACCATTTGACACCTAGGGTGAAAAAAAAATTTTGAAACCTGATTGCACATTTACAGGATACCATCAGTCATCTTCCAAAATGTCTTTAAATGTTAAATTTTTTTTACAGATTTTTTTAAATGAATCTAATTAGACATTGCAAAAGAATTTGGTCTGAAAAATAAGTTTTAACACATTTGAGAAACGAACGGAGAGATATTGAATTGCAGAGAATCAACTTGTGTCATAGAATCCTTATTTTTATATTATGATTGAGTAATGATTGAGTAATGAGCAATTTACACAATATCTAATGAAGTTACATTCTACTGTAACAATCACTAATGTTCATTAAGATAAATAACATCATAGTTTAGCATTACATATGTATGTTACCTTTGTACATTAATTTTTTTAAAGCTGAGGGATGAAAGAAGATCAAAAATACCAACTGAACCAGAAGAGGGTAAATCCCTCAAATGAGAAGTCAGCAATGGACTCTAACGAGATTTTTACAGACCACACCTACGGAGGTAAGATAGCTTTATTCTACCCCTGCAAATAACATTAAGCGTTATAAATACATAGATGTTTCCGACACCGAATCAGTTGGAAAAAAAGATAGCATTGAAATAAAACAAATTTGGATTTTTTTTTATCATATCAACAAAAGATGTTTGAAAAGTTCAAAAAATACTTTGGATAACCTGATCTCTTCGTGTCACATGGTAAAGCTATATATTAGAGGTGTTGTAACTGGAGAGATATTATAATATTACATTTTTCTTCATTTATATTACAGATTTTGATGAATTTTGTTGGCAGTATGACATCTTCCTCAGAATATTTTAAGTAGCTATTCTTTAAATGGAAAAGCCTTTGTATTCTCATTTACAATACGGGTGATTGAGGGATGTTGGACTTGTCTCAGGTTCAGTGTTGCAAGTTACATGGCTTAGTGAGGTAATTAAAGTACTCTAACGTTAAGGGTTAAAGAATTTTTCTGGTTGTATTGTAAATTAATGCTCTCTATTACCAAATTAAACATTTACATAGCTATATACTTTAATCCATTATGTTCCAGGATGAAGTACCGCTTGAGGAATCGGAAGAAGTGAGTATCTTTAAGGAAAATGACCTATATCCTACGACATCCTCTGCTATTCCTCGTCCCCAAAGACAAGCTGCAGCACTTTGTAATGTGAAAATGAGGGATTGGCTTATTTCAAAATCAAGCATACACCAAGTAAGCTAGCAAACATTTTAAACATTCCATATTTAATTTTTCTTTATTTCAAATTGATATTATACTTATATTAGCAGTGGGGTATTCCCTTCGCATTCGTTACACCTGACTGCTTTATTATCATAGGTACCGGCGTGGAATGACGACATGTTCATTTTTATGCCCCCCTTCAATTACTTTTGTAGCTAAGGAGTGTTTTACTATAGTTATGTAGAATACGTCCGTCTACACAGGTGACAACTCATTACACTGAACAATGATTACGTGAACGGCTTAAATAGGGCCCTCCGAAATGGAGTCTGAGTTAAAGAATATGGCGGTGAAATTGCTTTTATGAGTCGTCTTCAGCTTTAATTTTGTTTTGCTGCATTTTTTTTCCATCTCGAATCCCCTGTCATAAGTCAGAGACAGTGACAAAATCATTGAACTCGTATGTGAAGTTCTTTCCAGTGTATCAGAGATGCGTAGGCATCTGAGGACTTGTTTGGAGTTAATTCCCTTTAGAGAAAAGAAAATCTGGTTTAAAAACCAGCAGCTGTATCCTGTAACGCCAAATTTATATTCTCTTTTTTGGGAGGGGTTGGGTGGCGGTAATGATAACAATCAAAAAACAAATAGCCAGCTTTTTTTAATAACGATACTTGATACTGACAATGCTAGTGAATATGATTTTGATAAAGAAGTACCAAGAAGAAGAAAAAACCCCTAAAAACAGATATTTTGAATTGTGTTCAAATTTAAGCAACATCGAACTTCAAAGGAGGGGCAGGTTGTTGCCAGTGACCGCCGTAAGTGGCGTTCTTTGTTGAACGGCCTCATGCGTCCTCCGGGGCACGGAGAGGATAAGTAAGTAAGTAGAACTTCAAAAACAAAATGAGGCTGTTGACAGAGAAACTTGACAACCCAGACATTATGTACATATTATGACATTTAATCGAAAATGCCTGAAATGTCAATGTTTTGAAAATTTCTGTATTAAATGATCAAGTTTTATTTAAATCTTTATACATTGTTGAAATTATACTTTTATATCATTTACATTTTTGCCAAATTCCCTTCTTTAAATTGTTTGCAAACCGAAAATTCGGGACATGTTTGCTAAAACACTCTGTACTTTGCAAGGTAATTGTATGGTGTTATTTTTGTTCTGTGAAGCGAAGCATAGCGTCTATAAAAACAATGGTCTCCTCTAACAGGAAGCGCTTTTAAATACATTGAAAAGACAAATTGATTCTCCCAGACGGTAGACTCATTAAAAAGACAGGGGATATTCAGATAAGTCAGGACAAGATATTAGCACAGAAGATAGAAAATTTGGAAAGACAGGTTGTAATAAGTAAGGATAACGCTTTACAGCAAAGTGTAAAAACATTGAAAACACACGTTGATTCTATGAGGCGAGAAGAGAAAACAAAAAAGATTGTAATGAATTGGGAGAACAAGATTCAAGAAACTGAGCAGTTCAACAGAAACATGGCCGAAATTTAAGAACTTCTTAATAATAAAACATTGCAAACCCTTATCTCATTATTTTTTGACATTACAATTAAAACAAAACAGAAAGATAAACAAAAAATCGTCAGACTTCAAGATATTTTTTTTTCGTGTAAGCAATCCAGAAACGGGTTAGTGGCAGAATGTGGGTGGATTACAAATATGGTTTTGGAACCCTTAATTAAGGATGAGTGATTTTATCGGTATATCGCGATTTTTTTTTTTTTTTGCGTGATACGTATCGTGATACGGAGACTAAAATACCGGTATTTGGTACATAACTATAAATTCCAGAAATTATTTATTTGTGCAAATTATTGAATGACAATTACAGGAAGTGTAACAAATATTTAAAACAGTTACACAACGAATCCAAACATGCTTCAGAGTAAATAAATTAAAAAAAAATTAAAAAGTAAAGATCTGTTTTCATAGCATATTTTCAAGAAATAATATGAAAATTCATTTGAAATTGTAAACAGTGTGTGTAAAATTATCAGGATTTATCGTGATATTTGTAAGGAAAAATCGGGATATGTCACGATACGAAATTTTTGCCGATACCCATCCCTACCCTTAATGACTCTTACTGGATTGGTTAATACTTATTTATATTTTAAGCATCTGCGTATATGTTAAGAATTTTTTTTTTATAATAACATTTTTTGCAATCACATCTTGTTAATTTTGTATGATTTTATTTAAGATATCACGTATACTTACTTTTTTCAATACCCAATACACTCTTACAATAGCATATTGAGGGAAATGACGACATCCACAAGTTTACCAAGGGAAGAAACTCATACCTCTACATCTCTTACACTACAAGATGGCAATGGACTTTATCAACAGTTTTCTTTTATTAGGAAAACGGACAATTTCAAACCTTTTCCGGGAGGGCCTGCTACCGGAACCTTGGGTAAGTAATAGGTCAAATGCGTGATTATCAATCAACAGAAAGTGAGAGAGATAGGAGAGAAAGAGGGAAAAATAAGAAGAAAAAAATTAGAAAATAATGACATGCTTAGAGTATAAAAAGGGCTATGTCAATTTTAATATAATGTCATATCATGTCATATCTCTGATAACTTGTGGGTGCATCACTAAAGATCAAGTCAATAGGGAGTCTTGGTTTCCGTCCAAAGAGGAGCTCAAACGGGGTATATCCAGTGGCATCATTTCGAGTACAGTTATAGGCATGAACAACCTTATTGACATATGACTTCCAATCTACTTTTTCCTTGTCTGGTAAGGTACGGAGCATACGGAGCAATGTTCGATTAAACCGTTCGACCTGACCTGACGATTTCCTTGTGGGTGGTAAGTGAATTGGCGCATGGATTTTGTTATAGGATTAGAAATTAAAATCGTTCCTTACCAACCTCTCTCAGCTGCCAAATATAGTCCTCTTCCCGAAAGAATTCAACATCTCAAAGGCATCATTAACATCCAAAACCAAGACGACAAGTGTTTCCTGCGGTGTATTTTAGCTGCATTGCATCCAGTTAATCACAACGCACATCGAGTTCAACATTACCTACCTTTCCAAAACGAACTTAATATGAATGGAATCTCTTTTCCCACCCCACTTTCACAAATCAAAAAGTTTGAGAGACAAAATAAAATCTCAGTCAACGTATTCGGTTTTGAGAAGGAATTTTTCCCCTTATACATTTCTCAACTGGACCAAGCCACTGAGAACGTAGATTTACTTTACTTGCAAGAAGACGGAAATAGCCACTTCTGTTTAATCAAAGATTTAAACCGAGTCTTAGGATCAACGAAGCGATGCAAGAACAAATACTATTTCTGTCGCCGCTGTTTACATGGGTTCACTCGAGAAGAGCTGTTGACAAACCATATCCCCCATTGTAAACAATTTGATTTTCAGAAAGTTGAGTTTCCCATTGAAGGAAAAGATAACATTCTACAGTTTGAAAATTTTCACAAGAAATTGAGAGTCCCTTTTGTTATTTATTGTGACTTTGAAACTCTAGTGGGTCAAAATTTACAAGATTTATTCAGTGGATATTAAAATGAACATATGACATTTCTCAATCAAATATAACATTAAATATTTTTTGGATGTAGATCTATGAAATGTGTTATTTCATGTCAGACATATAAAGCAATGTAAATATTTAAAGTTTATATTAGATATAATAGTATGCTATGGATATTTTAGACGCTACAACCATAATATTTGTCTATTCTAAATGTTATAATAAAATTGATCAAACAAAAAAATTGGTAGTTTTCATTTACATGGTCTAAATCTTGAGAATATGCTGACTTGAGTCACAAAAAAGATCTCGTTCAAAATCCAATCACATAGAGTGCATTTAACTGATATATATAGATATATAATGGAAAATAAGATTTGGAAAAACACTATAACAATTTTTATTCTAATAGCTTAATTTTATAGGGTGGTAGTGATGGGAAAGGGAAATTATGCAGTCTTTTAAATGTAAAATTTTTAATCTTAAATCCTTTCTTTACCTTAATGGGTGAAATGGGTTCAATAATTGGCGTATAATTTGGAATTAAAGGAGTAAATTCCTGTTCCACATGAATGTGTGTTGAAGGAGTGCGAAGTATGACATCATTCGAGGAGGTTGGAAAGGTAGCATCGGTTGTAGGGGTATCAGGTGCTGAGGGGGTGAGAGAAATGGCTTCAGGTGCTGAGGGGGTGAGCGTAATGGCTTCAGGTGCAGAGGTATCGGTTGCTGAGGGGTTGAGCGTAATGGCTTATGATGCAGAAGTATCAGGTGTTGAGGGGGTGAGAGGTAAGGCTTCAGGAAGTATAGGGAATGCAAGTTTCCCCTCCTGAACTGCCTTTAAAAAATCAAGTTCCTGTAGATTAATATCGGTAAGATCTTGTTTCTGATGTTCCCCGTGTTCTATGCGTTCCCGTTCTTCCCGTTCCTGACATTCCCGTTCCTGGCTTTCCAGTACCTGACGTTCCCGTTCCTGGCTTTCCCGATCCTGACATTCCCGTTCCTGACGTTCTCGTACCCGACGTTCCTGTTCCTGGCGTTCCCGTATCTGATGTTCCTGTTCCCGGCTTTCCCGTTCCTCATGTTCCTCTTCTTTGCGAAGCTCTAGTAGCTGTAGAGGGGTGTTGCCTTGAGAAGGAGTTGGTGTAAATGAAAATGCCTCCTGATACTCTAAATCCATTTCACCCGCTCTCTTCTTAAACACGTCAGAAGGAAGAGGCTGAAAAGAAATAAGAATGAACTGTTTTGAAATTTTAATGACATTTTTTAAAAATCTAATATTTTAACTTAATTTTTCAACAACAAACACTAAACAGAAATCGTTATTGAGATAATTTCATAATGACAATTAGTTTATATTTACCTTTGTCTTAAAAAAATTGTCTGCCATGTCCATGAACTTGATGATTTTACTCGGTTCTCGAAATTCATCGTATCCAAGCGTTATGCCTGGATATTTTGCCTCCTTTCTGTTGTCGTAAATGTGTATGTATTTGAAATCACCGTGGTATTTCACGACAACTCTCTTCTCTCTTCCAAACTGCTTCGCTAGCTGTTTAAGCTTGTAATCAGACTCTGTAGCATACATAACCTTCATGTTGAACTTTTTTTTATGATTTTGGAAATTAAAAAAAAGGGGGTGAGATATGAAAATCTACAGTGTTCTAACGCTCTGCAAGTTATCCGTTCTTAACAGGCATAAAGTGAGGAGCTATAAAAATAATGTACTCTTTTTATACTTGAATAAAATTGCATATCCATTCGTAAGTTGATTGACAACAACATTCTTTCTAAATCACATTATTATTGGTTAGTTAGGACATTGGTGGGGTGGGGTATAAACATTTGAAAAGATGCTATTTTCCACAATTCTGCAATTTTTTAAAAAGATTTTAGCAATCTGGCATTTATTTACATGTCAACTGGAGAAGCACGATTCTGAGTACCATTCATGATCATTAAAACCAACAAAGCAAATGCTACGCATCCGCTTCGTGTCATTTTTATCAACCTTTGGCTTTGGGAAAATCACCGCTTAATTTACAAACCAAGTTTAAGAAAAATTTCTTAAGACCCCTAATGACCATTGGTCATCAAAATAAACAGTTAAAGTTGGCACAGCTTTTTATGAAGACGACAATTTTAAGGAAATGCCCTCTTTACTGGTTAGAGAGTTCCTTTTGTCTAAATGTAGAGATTAAGACATCCATTTTTCACACGGAAATAGAAATCATCTTCAGATTGATTAAGAAATGCTGTTATTTGCATGCTGAGATTGTAAGTACTATGGTGGTGCTATATAAACCAGAGCAAAGTTACCAGCATTGTTGCATAAATTTTATTCAGAATAATGGCGCAAAATGAAAATGAGGTTGAGGACTTGGGGAAGGAAGCGGATGAAAATCCGTTTCCTTCGGGATGTTTAGTACCTATTAATGGGGAATTAATTTATGTATTTGTCATTCCAAAAAAAATTAACCCGGTCACACCACCACCTGCAATTTCTGAATGAAATTTAAAAAAAAAAAAAAAAAACTCTGCTTCGGCAAAGAGAAAATCAAAATTAATGTTAGTCTCTCCCTCTCTCTGTATTAACTTGCTTTTGGTTCTCTCTCTCTCTCTCTCCGTAACTTTTGAAACAGGTGATGTGTAAATTTTACACTTTATTTAGCTGTTGTAGATGATTACCTTTATTTATATGTTAAGATTAAAATCAGAATGGCTCAAATTACAAATTAAAATTGTGAAATCTTCTTGTACATCTTATATTAGACAGTGTGTTTTATGTATACATCGAATATATAGAATTCGACTAGTTTCATGTACGAGTTACTTTACATTATCAACTGGATCGACGCAATGGCGGGAACGATGTATATGTTGTGGTTTGTAACTGTTCAGTGGAGCAATTTCCATCGCGATTAATGGGAATGAGTGTGAAAGTGATCGAGGGATCATTTTGAAATGTACATGGAAAGGAGCGGGTCCTTACATTGTAAATGGAAGAATTAATGAGGAAATCCTTATCATAAAAAAGTTGACAAACGCCGCTACTCTTTTCGTCCCTAATGAGTTCGCAGGAAATTTAGCCAAGATAGAAGTTTTGAATGGGGATATTCCCTGTAGGAACATTATTGCACCGCTGCATATTGCCGTGTTTGTAAACAAAATAAGATGTGTAAGTAAGATTTATAGAAATCGGAAAAATAGAAACGTGGTGTTACCAAATTTTATCTATTGTACTTTGACCCATTCTAGCCACCCCAGTCTAATATCATATTCACACATTAAGTCGTTTGGTTACACATCAGAACAAGTATGATTCAACATTGTAATTGTTCATAACTATTTCACTTTTATATTAAGATGGTGGATTTCACAACAATTAAAGCAACACCCTCAACTGTGACCATCACTATGAATCCATCTCCAGCTACATCAACCATTACTGTAACCCCTACGGTCGCCACTGTAACACCTTCAACTGCTACTGCAATGCCTTCAACTGTCACTGTAACCTCTACATCGACCACTGCCCAAAGACCCTCTCTTGATGATGAGCCCTGGGAGATAACTGTTTATGTTCTCACAGCTGTAATAGGTAACTTTTTTTTTGTTTTGGTTTTTTTTCCTTGTTTGCTCTACCATTGAGATAAAATAATTTTCTTACTTGTATTTTTAATTTTCAGTACTTCTGATCATCCTTTTCATCATAATTACTTACGGTGTAAGAAAATTTAAAAGAAGACAATTAAGACAATTCCGTCTGCATGACTTGCCTCTGCAAGAGCTTCCTAAAGATCATTCTGCTTAATTTGGTACTTTATTTATATTTCAGTCATTCTTCTAATAATATCCTCATATGCCATCTACAGAAGAAAACATTCCATGAGAGTCTTTGCAAGCAATATCTGCCCTTGTGCTACTGAAAACATTGATTTTGACCGAGCATTTCAATCAGAACTTTAAATATATGTGCACCTCATTTTTTTCATTGTAGATGTTCTGGCAAAATGTGAATGGACCCTCGAAAGATTGCTAAGATTATTTATTGTATTTACTCAGTGTGTTTTGGTCCTTCTTCTAATATACCAAAGAATTCTCAGGCAATTTTTCCCACACCAACAGAATCGACAAAATCCCCCACCTCTTCAACCAAATCAACAGCAACACCACCCAAGACCTCAACCCCACCCACATCCTCAACCTCATCCACGATCTCAACCTCATCCACAACCCTCTTTACACACTCCACAAAATGTACCTCAGGAATTAAGAAGATCTCCAAGACAGCGGAAAGCTCCCTCAGGATTAAGTTTATAAATGTTTATATACATTATAATTTTTATTGCACTGTCTCGAGTATAGGTGATTGTTTATTTGTTCATGTGAGGTTCAGATTTAATTGTTATGCTTGTGTTTTTTTAGACCTTACCTGCATTATTACTGTTTTCATGTGAACGATATTTCATTACCATGCTTTGAGTATATTAGTAATGTCAGTTGGCTTTCCTTGAAAAAGCTAAGAGTGTTTTTCTTAAAATCATTTGTCAAAACATATGCGCTTATTGATGATTGCTTTTATACGTATAGATTTGAAGTTAAGTTGTATGAAACGAAACAAATTTAATTAGTTTTGTATTACAATCTAATCTACACAAAAACTTTTTTTCTAGCATTTACCTCAGCATACTATATTCTTAATATACATTCACTTTAAATACATTCCAGTGATTTGTATAATGTATTCCAGTGATTTTCTTGAAATATATGTATGTACATGTATTATATATTTTTTTTAGATTAGTAAATTATTAATGGTAGATTTAGGTCATTTTTCCCTTTAAATTGTGAGTCACTCATGAGTTGATGGTGTTCTTAATGATGTCATCTTTAAATTTACATTCACAACTTAATCAATCTGTACTATTTATTGAAAACACTCCTTTTTTAAACAAAATCATTTTCTACCTCATATTGTTAATATTAAAAGATTCCTACACCAGTTTGTATGTATGTGTGTTGTATTTTTAAAAAGTAGATAGATTTGTTCAGTTTATATTACCTCATATTGTTGATATTAGCAGATTTCTGTCATTTTTTTTTTAACTATTATAATACATTATTTTTAACAACCTTACACCAGTTTGTATGTATGTCACTATGTGTGTATTTTAAAAGTAGATGGATTTGTTCAGTTCATAAAAACAATTCACAGCTTAATCAATCTGTTCTATTTATTGAAAATACTCAGGGTTCTTAAAATCATTTACTACTTCATATTCTTAATATCAGCAGATTCCTGTTATTTTAGTCATTTTATACAAGTTATCGCCAGTTTATGTGGTGTATGTTTAAGTAGATAAATTTGTTGTATTTTTAAGTAGATAAATTTGTTTAGTTCATGAAAAACATTTTATATATTCTTTTTTTTTTGTTTTCTTTTTGTGTGTATTTTAAAAGTAGATGGATTTGTTCAGTTCAATCTGTACTATTTATTGAAAATACTCAGGGTTCTTAAAATCATTTACTACTTCATATTCTTAATATCAGCAGATTCCTGTTATTTTAGTCATTTTATACAAGTTATCGCCAGTTTATGTGTTGTGTTCTTAAGTAGATAAATTTGTTCAGTTTATGAAAAATATTTTGTATATTCTTTTTTTGGTTTTCTTTTTAACAGAAAAATGCTCGTTTTTTTTTTTTTTTATAAATATGCATTGTAAGGTTCATAGACTACTGCTGGTCAATTATGGTAATGACTGGTTCTCTTTTTACAAATCAAGTTGTATATTTGAAATCTATTGAGAAATAAATATTGTTTATTTAAATTAACACTTCTTTATATATGAACATATGATTAATTTTCTTCCACTCTGAATTAAAAAATGAATATTGAAGGCATGGTTATGCTTAAAATTTCACAGACAAGAAAAGTATAAATTGGTGATTTGATATTTTCAGTATTAACCAATATTCATCTTAAAAATTAACTATATCTCCTCAGTGTCGGTCATAGTGTAGATCAAACTCGTATAGCACACATACTTGTATGCAAATTGAAAATATATAATGGTCAGTTGAGAACGTTTGTCTACTTCGAATTAATGTTTACAATAAATATCTGTTTAAATACACAGCTATCTGTGAGAATGTTAGCACACATTTCATTACTTAGTTACACTTGTATTGGGGTTTATTTTTAAATACCTGTCTGAATTTTAAAGAAGTCTGCAGTCTGCGTCACACATTCCAGAGCGAAGTTTGCAGATTTAGCGCTCATTTTGTTGCATAGTTACAGTCTTGTTGCATAGTTGCAGTCTCGTTGCTAAGCTGTGTGACGTCATTCCTCAGGAGTAAGTCTGTGAAGTCTGTTCCAGGAACCTTAGTTTGATACTACTAATCTTGACAATTAATTATTTCAAGAATTAACTTAGAGAACCTAATATTTATACTTTGTATTGAATATTTTAACATTTATACTTTGTAATGAATATTTTAACATTTTTGCTTGTAATGAGTATTATTATTGGTTCGTTTGTATATCACGAATTAAGAACTTTGTATAGAAATTCGGATAGACCGGGTTTCTCTAAATTAAAACATTAAAAAATCGAATAGACCTGTAATTTCAAGCAATACACTAGGGAAGTATTGTTACGTGTAAAAATGAATACGATTTGCTGGTGGATGTAATTTAAAATGTTTTTTGTTTTGTTTTGTTTTTTTTTTGCAGGAAATCAAGAAGACGACCAAAACCACTAAAGAGGAAAATAAACAAGAGGTATGCTTTAAATTATATTACAAGTTTCATTAAGTTAATGTGGGACTTATGAATTTGTTTAGAATTCAAATTTACTTTTTGCAGACTACATCACAAAAAAGGAAAATATTCACTAAGAGGCCCTGGGACCATGAATTGGCCGAATCTGTAAGTTTCGCATTACTTTAAAGGTTTTATATGGAATAAAAATGACATAGGATACCTCTTAAAGAATCCAGAATTTGAAACATCAAGCTACAATGTAACAGCTTTAAAAATATTAATGCAGTCACTATTAATTTAAAAGGCCTCAACAAGACAAGATGATGGTCTTATATTGTCCTTCATTTGACTAATAAATACATTCCAGGTTCTTAAAAAACATTTACATGTTTGTAAGTTTCAAGTTTGAAAATGTGACAACTTTTTTTTAACATCGACATGAGTAACAAATCTAAGTTGAAAAGTGCCAAATTTCCCAGAAAAATTAAAGGAATCGGAATTTCCTGGTAATATGCACATCTACACATTGTGTCCTAAATATCTGCAAAGTTTGACGAAATTCTGTGCAGCTGTTTAAGGGGAGTTTCGCTGCACATCTACACATTGTGTCCTAAATATCTGCAAAGTTTGACGAAATTCTGTGCAGCGGTTAAAGAGGAGTTTCGCTGACAAAAAAACAGGACTGACTGACGGGTCAAAAACATTACACCCTACGCAACTTGGAAGAGCGCCTAAATGGAACCACAGATGCATATATAGAAAGCTATCTTAAAATATATATGTTCGGTAACCACGTTAACATATACTGAAACGCAAAAGAAACGCAACAAGCAGTAATCTACAAATATTTGAATTTTTTATCTAATAATTTTCAAAAATGAATAAGGTAAGCTTAAACTCGATTTAAAAACATCAGAGATTTGATAAAAATGTTAAATGATTATCTTTTAACTTTAGAAAATAACGCAAGGCTGATTAACCCCCCCTCCCCCCCGCCGGCCATTTCATAACAGCGTGCAAGACTGCCATGCACAACAATTGCAGCTTGATTTCTACGATGCAATAGGTTCATCAATCTCGAGATCTGAACAAAAGAAATATTCATTGCCATTTTTAAATCCTGTTTTTAAGATGACGATGTCGAATTTCCTCTAGCGTAGCGCAGTGTAGTAACCTTTGGACTTCCGGTCCAAGGACTGTCATTCTTGCTAATGATACGTAAGAGCCTCTTGAGGCGTGATGTATTGCATATTTGCATCTGCAACTCTCCATCACCTTTATTTTGAGATTTTCCAACTAGAGCAATAAAAATGCGTACTTAGTCATTTTCAGGAAGCCTTGGCATAGCTTACGGAAAAGAAAGGATAATTTATTTTTCGGAAAAACGCTGCATTACTTATGATGAACAGATACAAACCATTAAAATTCCATATTATTGCCAAATGTTTTGTTACACATGCAATTTTTGATTTCTGTTAAGCAGACTCAAACTTAACTTCCGGTAATGGTATGAAAATCATTCAACCGTTAAATTACCGATATTTACAAAGTTGAAGGTATCCTTACTTTTTAGATATAAAATTATATCCTATATATAATATTTCCCCCTAAAATAGGAAGTTGCCTTTCAGTATATCAGGACCTTTGATTCCCTTAATTTAACATTTAGGGTAAAATGACACATTTTAAGGATTAATTAATAAAACCAGAAGTCTCTGATGAGACTGTAGCTCTACTGGTTGTACTTATAAAGGAAGATAAAAGTAGCATTTGGATTTGAAACTTTGCAACAGCAATAAATAGAATAATGATCCTTGGTTTAGTCTGTTTTTGTGGCAAGATTTATTGCAATCAGAATAAAACTGTAGGAGGAGTAGCTTTTAAAATAATTTTACAGAAATTTCGATTTAAGTAACCATGGCAACATCATTCAAAAAAATCAAAAAGCAATAATGATAATTATGTATCTCAGTGTAGTCTACTTGTATGGCAAGTTATACTGAAATCAGACAAAACATGTAGGAGGAGTAGCGTTTTGAAACAGAAAGTATTTCAAAAAAATTCTATTTTAAGTAACCATGGCAACTCGAAATAAAAAAACCGAAACAGAATTATATATCTTTGTGTAGTATACTTGTGTGCCAAGTTATATTGAAATGAGATCAAAACTGTAGGAGGAGTAGCATTTTGAAAGTTTTCAAGGAAATTTCTATTTTTAGTAACCATGGAAACACTGTTCATCGAAATCAAAAACGGATATACAGAATTATATATCTTAGTGTAGTCTACTTGTGTGCCAAGTTATATTGAAAAGAGATCAAAACTGTAGGAGGAGTAGCGTTTTAAATATATATCACAGAAATATTTAGTAACCATGGCAACACCATTCATCGAAATCAAAAACCGATATACAGCATTATGTATCTTAGTATAATCTACTTGTGTGCCAAGTTATATTGAAATCACACCAAAACTGTAGGAGGAGTAGCATTTTTAAAAATTGTTTACAGATGGACAGGGAGACGAACGGACACCTTACTATCGGATAAGCTCTTCTGGTCTCCGACCAGTAGAGCTGAAAATATTTAAACATGAAGATCCCACAATCCTTTTTTAAATATATCTTTAAAATAATTCGAATAAAGTCTCAGTGTCCTTCAAAATGAGGCTTGCGCAAATTTCACAGGATCTCTTACGGACAACTGCCACAATCGGAGCCTGAAGAGTATGCCTTGTTCAGTAAAGGTCAGAAGAGTAGGACTATGGCAAGTTCGTAACTAATGCTAGTACTGACTGTTAAAGGTGCTGAGACATAGATTTGAACTTAATATTTTCTCAAATTTTCTGTATAAAACCAAGACATATATATTGCAATAGCATTTCACGCGAAAATATAATTAAAAACTTAATTTATCTGCAAATTATTGGAACTACGAATTCCGGATGCGTTTGATTAACACATCTTTGCACTTACGCAAATTTTAACTTTATCCTTAATATTTAAGAAAAGACGCGATTTTGTTATGTATAAATGCAAAAAATTACATCTATAATCCAGAAAATTCAGAGTAGAAATGTTCGAAAGCAAAACCAAATCACCAGTATTGTCAGTCCGTGCTCTGCGATGTGTACAGACTTTAACAACTTGAGCACACCCGTGAAACGTAAACTGTTTTGTAAACAGGACACGAGCTCTGTTATTGTTAATGTTTACAATTCACCGGGTGTGTTCAATTGTTAAACTCTGCACACACCACTGAGCACGGACTTACAATACTGTGAGTGGGTTTTGTTTCGAACAATTTTACTCTGAATTTTCTGTGTTATAGTTTTAATATTTTTCATTAATACACAACAAAATTGCCACTTTTCTTAAGTATTAAGAATAAAATTAAAATATGTGAAAGCGCAAGGATGTGTCAATCCAACGCGTCCAGAAATTCGAAGTTTTAATAACTTCGAGCTGAAATAAGATTTTTATTATATTTTAGTATGAAATGCTATAGCAGCATATAAGTCATGAAATTATACAGAAAATTTGAGAAAATATTAACTTCAAATCTGTGTCCAAGCACCTTTAATCTTCGCATAACATCCGATCCATCGAAAAATTTCAATATTGCTGTTAAATAATTTAAATTTAGTTTAAACAAACAATAAATTATTGAAACATTACCTAATTTTATTTATATTGAAACTCATCAGACAGAAACAGTCCTTGTTATATCTCGTCAGAGAGCAAGGGGTAAGACGTATTGTGTTTCCAAGTTTGTAAACACTTTAAAGCCACGCTTCAACGAGGATGGAACCAACAAAAGAGGAAAAAGTATTCTTTGTTGATTAGATTCGTAAGAAATATAGCACTTGACCAATGCACATTTTTGAAATATTTACAACTGAAAAGTACACTTATAACATATATAACAGTAGTGAAGGAAAAACGTCAGGTGTACTGTGCGACAATATATTCGAGAAGTGGTGTAAATTAGTCATTCTTAAAGAATCATGAGTGATGTATAAGAAGAGCAACAGCTTACCTAAAACAAAAATCTTTTTCAGTGGTCTCGTGCCACGGTCTTCGTCCTCACTAATTTTCACTGTTGTTTCATCGAACAACTCACATTCAGTGTAACTATCTGTCATAGAAATACATTTATGGACTCTTGTGTTTAATGAACATAAATCATATGTATACATTTTCTGCTTCATGATTTAAAATATTCAGTAAAGTAAGAATTTTGGAAATTTTGCTATAAAACAAATAGTTATTGCAGCCCGGAAGATCGGGCTGCTCTATACATATAAGTTTAAGCGAACGAACCTGAAAAAATTCAGAGGAATCTTCCCATCTAGAAAATGAGGATGTCACACAAAAATGAGGCTACCAGCAAGGTAAATAAGCGAGTAAGAAAGTGGGACAAATATTATTAGCGATGTAGAGGATTATTATTACAATTTGATCTAGGCCCATAAGAGTGGCACTTGCAACTACATTCCTTCAAAAGCAAGAAAAAAATCATATCAGACATTTTAAAAGACTGGTGGAAGGTGCAACCCTAACGCCAAAATAAGATTTGCTTTCTATTGTATAATATAATGTAAATTCAAAATTTTGGGAGTGACCGTGCTATCCAAACCAACCTCAGTTCCTGAGGGCTTGTATAGGCAAGTATCTCAAAGTCCACTCAACAAACTAAAACTACCATGCAATACATAGTGCGTGTATGATTAAATAATAATTTTTTTTTAGTATACACAAGTAAAGGAATGCCATCCTCCCAAAGTCAATTTTTTCACAGGCTGGATAATGACGGAAGATTGTATGCATAAGTAAAAATTAAAGCACTGACAAACTTTCAGCAAGTTCCTTCACATCCGCACAGGCTAGTGCACTTGAGATTTGGAAGTTTGCAATGGGTTTCAGTAACAGTTATACTAATGGTAGATGTTTCAATAAAATCCCACGTTTCCGTTTCGTACTGACTTCTTTCGATCCCAGTGATCGAATGTACGATTGGTAAGGTTTCAGCTGATTTGTATACTTCTTCGTCAGAGGATAAGTTCCGTGTAAATATTCAGGGCTATTTCACTGATGACATCGTATTGCTCGCTAGTCAAAGACTTGACAATCAATTTCTGTTGAGCGCTGTTTGCACTTAGCAGAAAATATATAAATGCTCTCTGCTTCCGTATTCTTCGATTCATTTTGCAGTATGAATAAATTGTTATAAAGAACATGTATTTATAGGGGTTGATAAATAACCATGTCCTCTCCACGCAAGATGTGAGATCGCAGTTGGTACTCTTTGTTCTGGGTAGGTTCTAAACACACATGCAAATAACCCAAATTTGGACGTGTTGCAGCTTCGTACGCTGCTTTGAAAAACGGTACACATCCTGGTAATATTTGTGATCCGAAAGTGATGATCTGGCGGGAATCACGATAATTCTTGAATAAAATCACATTTAGACAGTTCAGGGATATGGTCCTGGCGTATTTGCATAAGATCGTCTAATACCACTATCGTGTGGTTTACACCCTCTGTATACTGCTCTATATCTTCCTTTGAGGGTAATCCTTGATGAAAAATGAGTCTCGGTATGTTTGCCATCATTTCGTCAAACATGGATTGATATTCAGAATAAGCATAGATGATTTTATCTACAGAAGTGGAAAACATGCCATCTGCATTTTGCAAGAGTCGTTTAGTGAAATATGTCTTTCCGCTTTGCGTACTACCACAAATTAAAATTGTGGTGGGTGTTGAAAATGGTAGCAAGGATTTTGTTTTCCACCATTCGCTCTGCGTTGTCATGTTCCTCTTTCCTCTACTAATATTTCCCTTTACTCTACTGATTCTCTAATGAGTTGACATGCAAAACTAAACAAGTATTTATAAGACTTCACCAATGTCATACATCATGTTTATTGATGCAAGAATTCATGTATGAAACTAAGTCATCATTTAGTTGAATGCTACTAGAAAATAAAGCATAACCACGTGACAAAGACATTTTAAGACAAAATCTAGAAATTAAAAACACAAGTACATAAAGCCCACACAAATCTGAATAGGAAGGTTGAAGTCGTTTACATTTAAAGTTGCAATGTTAACTATTCTTATAAATAACGTTCTCAATCTCTTGGTAATTCCCTGGTGGTTTCCCTAGACTGTCGAAGAAGTCTGCCTCCGAGGAACTGTATACGATTACAGCGACCCAATGTTCTCCTGGAAATGGCAACGGTTGCGTATTGATGATGAAGGCACTAGGGTAACGCGTCACGACTTCCGGTAAAGTATTACTGGCATATACTCCTTTTACAAATCGTTTTACAAAATCGAGAAGCTGTTTTGAATTCATGGTTGAATGTAATTGATGTCCCGGGACTTGTCCACTTCTAGTAGAGAGGAAACAGTATGAAAAGCCAGGTTTCCCAAATTTGGAAACCCGATGGAAACATACGGGAATCGTGACATCAGTAGTTTCCATATAGTTTCCATTTTATGGAAACCACATAGTTGTTTCCACGTAGATTCCCGATATGGAAACAATCAACCTGTGGTTTCCCGACATGGGAAACTGGGGAAACATGCAGTATTGGTTTCCACGTATGGAAGCAATCAACCTGTAGTTTCCGCATGTTTCCCAGATATGGAAAACACGTATGCTGTGGTTTACACCTATTTTCCCGATAATAGACATTTTGGAAACGTGTATCAAGAGAATAATTTAAAAAACTGTTTGTGTAATTCTGTGTAATAAAATTGAATATTCTTTGACCACAGTAAACCCAAATTAAATAAATTTTTTAACATTTTAGTCTCGGTAAAACTCATAAAGACACGTAAATTGGAATTAGTAGAGAAGATTTAATACAACTTTTAATTTGAGAAAAATCAGTGTAAACTGTTCAGATAAAATTCAATCATTGCGCTAATCCTTGTAATCGCGGGCACCTGTTCTCACGTGCCACAGGTGGAGACACTTGTCGCGAAGACACCTGCGACTGTGTATTTTTTATATATTCTATGTGATTTGAGAGGGTTTTCTACCTAAGGGGGACAATGGGCTGTGGTCAAGCATGTACATACACATAATCTCCGCAAACTCAGTTTAAATTTAGGTGATAATTGCTGGCCATTGATTTGATTAAATAAAAATAATTTAAATTATCAATAAGACCACAAAATATTGATAAAATAAACTACATTAATTTTAAGATGTTCAATGAGAGAAGAAAAAAAAAAAGAATTGTATTTCAATTTTTCATTACTGATTAAAAAACAAAATGTCCTAACCGTTGAAAAATTATATATACTTTTCTATCGGTCTAGAATAAATCTAAATTCTCGTTATGTGTTAAATCATAATTCTTTTTCAAAGAAATTTGTAAGTGCATAGATAAATGAAATAAAATTTCTTAATCGGTAATTAACGAATCGTCCTTGTTTGACATCAACATAAATTTCAAATATTGAAAACATAGAAAGAATTATTAATTATCAACTTTTTTGCCCGCTTAATTCGTAAATTGTTTATGAGAAAGGATGCAGATGGATCTATTATATAACATAGCAACTAAATTACTAATGTTGTGTGTGAAATTCGTATATAGTCCTCTACAAAGACATTGATAAAATAATACAGCAGAATAATATACAAAAAATACAAAATTAATGAATGTTAACTAAATAACTTATTTTTTTTAATTTATATCTGTACACAGACCCTGATGTAATAAATGTCTTCATTTTTCGCAGGAAATTACAATAATGTTGGTCTTACATGCATACTTGCACGTATATTTAATTTAGCCATTTTGTACACAAAGACCAATGCTGGCTCTAAATAAAGAAAAGTATATGATATTTATATAACATGATTTTTCCCCCTAAGAACAACGTCTTCTGAAGAACTGCATGCTAAAACAATTCGTTGAAGAAAAAAGAACAATAATTTATTAATTGTTTTACACGTAGATGCTTAGCGAAAACTTTAATATTTTTAAATCGTGTATTGTGTTAAACAGAAGGTTATCCCTTTCAAATTTAAGCCCCTCCCCTCCTTCAAAAAATGGAGAGAAAATAGTTTCTTTCGATATTTAGGTATAATATACTGATGTGGTGATTGTCAATACTACTACATGTACAAACATTTCTTTATATATGCCGTCCATTTCTTGATTTTTATACCCCTACATGTACCATTACTTACTTTAAAAAAAACTGCACTTAAATCTGTCTACTCAAACCACAGGCCTGTATTAAAGTTATTTCAGTTTGGGGCACAAACTTTACCAGAAAGTTCTTAACTAGCAAACCTTACCAGAAATTACCAGAAAAAAGTTATATATGAAAGATACAGGGCGGTACTGACTGAACGGCTAAAGCCACGTATATATATACAGCCCTGCACATCAACGAGTATACACCGGGCATTATTTTTCAACAAATCAGATGATCAAATATTGACAAATTGTTACCAGTCACAAATAAAATTCTGAACGCAATGGACATGATTGTAGGTTACCTACAATAATTCTAAGCTTATTTTAATTATGTGTTTCAGGTCAGTAGAAACAGTTTCAAAAGTGGAGGGAGGGGGGCTTCAAAAAAAAATCTGACAAGCCAAAAAAAAAATAATTAAGAAGAGCATAACCATTCACTTTCACCCCTGCCCCCCCCCCTTTTTTTCTACGGGCCGGTGTTTTCCAAATTAAAATACTGTTTTCCCTACCTTTGCTTAGATATTGGCTCGTTTTTTTCACCTTATGTTTTCTCTCCTTTTTTTATAAATCAATATTAAAATTTGATGTGAACAGTTCTGATACGTTAAAACGGTGTGAGAATTATTTTTAACTAAAGGCAAAGATGTTTGAAGTCAAATACAACAAATAGAAAACATGTCCAGCAATTTTGTCCATTGATTATTATTGATATCAGGCTAAAAATCGAAACCAAAATAGGAGGGGGTTCAATAAAGTATCTAAAGCCGAACAAGAGGGAAAAAAAATCAATTTTTTTTATTCTTGAACCGTCCTTGCTGGTAATTAATTTATTTATTTTGTCTTGATTTTCACAAGTGTATACTAGTCTAACATACCCTAGGCCTGATTCCTTCTACTAACTAGCAATTTTTGACACTGAACTTTTCCATCATCACTAAAAATAAAATACTGTTCTGTATACATTTCATATAGTTCATTTGCATGCCAAATGCCCATCGAAATTTACGGCAGACTTCAAAGGACAAGATTCTTGTCACAAAATAATAAACAGCTGATAAAGAGTCATCATACGTTTATTTTGAGGGGCGCAGCAGGAAATAAGCTTCGTTTTCTGTGCTGCAAAAAATATGTTTAGGGACGTATTGCACGTCCACTGTGCCCCCCCCCCCCATTTTCTACGGTCCTCAACTAATATTCATTTTTCTGACGCTTCAAATTTTAAAACATGTATAAAGGTTTAACATCTTTTTTTAGTTGTGACATTATACATGAATCAGAATAATGAGTAATTTAATGAGAAAGTAGTGGGGGGGGGGATAACCGGACATTTTCTGTTTGGATGGGCACTACATCCCCCCTCCCCCCCATCAAATAAGTTGAGGGGTCACACCAGAAACATGAAATGTCTCTGGTCACCCTCAGAAAAACGCTTTGTTTATAAAGACAAACATATATCCGGTTTGAATACATGTGTTCTCGGATCGTCAACTTGTTCAAGTTGTTGTACTTTTGGACTTCTGGAACTTTTTATGATGTAACGAAAAGGTAAAAATGAATTATTTCTGCTACTAAATTACGATTAAGTCATCAATATTTAAACAAAAAGTGTCCGCAATCTCAACTCAAGATTATTCACGAAGGACATCATCATCGATGGAAATTCAAAAGAGAGAGTTCTGACTATTGTAAGCCGCCTTTATTTGGCAGATAAAATTAGAAATTATGAAGAATCATCAGAACAATTTAAATAGATTGTCTGTAACTACAGTACATATACATCTTACAAAGTCATAGCACAACCCTTATTCATATGCATAATGTAATATGTACATGATGTATAGGGAAAATGTATTGGTTTTAATGTACTGTATATTATAATATAACAACTGTTTAACAAACAAGTGATAGATTGTAAATTGAAATAGTTAAGTGTTCAAAAGACAAAATTTCTCATGTGTGACCTGCTGAGAGATTTACTGAAAATGTTAAAAATAATAAGCCTACAAGATGTACAAATATTGATCATTTTTGATAGTATTTCAAGTAATGCAAATGAATCATCTGAGTAACAATCATCAGTTATTGATGGTGGTCGCAACATCATACAAGTCTAACAGGGTTCTCCATATTTGAAAATTTAACCATGGAGGAAGCTGCGCGAAGGTTAGATAGAATGTTATATCGTTAAAATGATAAATGTCCTACGGACCCGGTTTAACGATAGAATGCCTTCCGTGTATTGTCAATGAAGCAAAGAAAATAGGGGAGATAACTCTAACTCAGTGCGTTTACTAAGAAAAATCCCGAGAGTTCCGAATGTCAACCTGGTGTGTAAATTTGAAATGAGTAAAAAACGTTGATGAAAAAGTGTTGAATTCTTCCATTATATGGATTAAATTTTTAGATGAAAGGTATTTGCAGTCTCAAAAAGGTTTGTTATGATTAATTTGACTTATTTTCAGTGCAACTTCATTAATTTTCTCCAAAATCGTTTCGGAGCGATTCTGCAATTTTCTGCTACATTACGGGTATATGGGAGGCATTCTAACTGTGGTGAGGGCCTGTCCCGAGACACAGTTAGATTATTCTAACTACGCGAAGGTGAAATGTGAAAAACGAATGTGTGTTAGACTTCCTAACCTTCATTAATCAATGATTGGTTTCACAAAACTTATAACCACTGCAACACAAAAAGTGTATCAAAATTGGCCCAAAACTATAGGAACATCAGCAAAGCCACAATTAGTTTTATTGATATGGAATCATCTTCAGGTAGTGTAGATGGAAGTTTGTTCAAATCATGACCCCCAGGGGTAGGGTGGGGCCACAATGGGCGAATTATGCTTTTTCCTACCCAAAGTGCTCAGGTGAGCAATGTGGCCCCTGGGACTCTTGTTTATTGTTGGTCTTATAAGTGAAATCGGAATGCAATAGTAACTGTACATAATATATTCTTTCAGAGAGAAGAAAATGGAATGTTGAACTACCAGCTGCAAACTACAACAGGATAGGCATAATAAAAAAATATGTTTATTTACGGTTACCCGACCGACCCTATATGTAATAGCCAACCCAAATTTTTTTCGTCGTAAAAATCCAGAAGCCACTCATTCGTCGGTTTAACTTTTACATGCATCTTAATCGGTCAAGCATTTGAAATCAAAAGGACTAGAAATAGCTAGTGCAACATGGAATTAAAGAAATACAAGACAATTTTTTCATTCTGTGGTAGCTGTAAGGCAGTTGGCAAGAAAGATATTGTCTATCGCCCATATGGCAAGCACAAACAAAAGTAAAGCACCACACAATGGTAAAACTGTTTTGTATTTCAACCAATTCCTGTGAATTTGTGTATAAAAAAATTCAATAAAATAAAAAAAAAATCCTACCTACCGACCCTATTTTATTCCAGCATGTAACAGTAAACAAACATATTTTTTTTGTTTGGCCTAATATGAAATAGTATGGCTTGGAGTCTTTTTCACTTCTCTATAAATTTTTTTGTTTGGATGATATCTAGTATAATATACACCATGCAGTGAGGATTTTAGTTCACCCGAGCCTAAAACTCAAGTGAACTTTTCTGATCACCTTTTGTTTTGTCTTTTGTCCATCAAACTGTCTATCCATCTGTGAGCTTTTCACATTTTCAACTTCTTCTTAAGAACCACTAATTTCAACCAAGGTTGACACAAAGTAAGGATATTTTGAATTGTACAGAGGAAGCCCCCCCCTCTCCCCCCTTCACCCCAAGGGGAAATATCTTTTAGATATTATTGATATGATCATTGTTGAGCAACTTATAATTTTGTTACCTGTAGACTTTATTTTAAGAATAATGAATATTTGTTTAAGAGTCGTTTTTAAGGGTCTTCCTGGGATGCTATCTCCATTTACGTATATCCCTACATCCGTTACACCGAAATGCTCGAAATTAAACGGATTGGTTGTGTAATCCCCGTTTACAGCTTTCTGATCTACCAAACCTACAATGATACGGTCGGGTACTGCCTGAGGAAAAATGTTGTCCCAGTAAAATTCAGTAGATCCTTTAGGAATGGTGTTCATTTTCAATTCATTTCTTGAGATGGTGTATTTCACAGGAGTACTTTCTATCTGTTTGCTGTGGTTCAATAGAACACCAGGATCTACTCTCACTTTGGCCACTTTGTACACGACATCTAGTAATTCCAGTTTGTATGCCGGGGTTCTCTGTGCCGACATCATTACAAAAGGTGCACTAGATCTAAAAAGCTTGATGTAGATATCTACGCCGTTGATCAGGTATTTGTCGATGTCAAAAATATCTTCCATCAGGTTACCCTCCAGTTCAAATACTTTACTTTCCTGTGTAAAACCATAACGCAGGACTAGTCCAGCATTGCCACCATAGTAGGCGTTAGCGTCACCCAAATTTCCTTCGTCCTTAAAAAACAACTGGGACTACTTCTGGGAAGATAATTCCTCTTTTCCACCAAACAAGACTGTTTTCAGGTATGCCTTCCAAGGGTAATAACTGGTATTAAAGGAAACCAACTTGTTATTTAAGTAGACATCCATCTGAGAAAACATGCTCTGCAATGGTAGATTCACAATTCCAGTCTTCTCGTTGGCCGCTAATGAGGAACCATCCGCTTTCAAAATTCTGCCTTTCACATACAATCGACTTTTTAAATCGATATATTCCGCTCCCGATCCAGATACGACTATTTCTATAGGGGTATCTGACACTCCAATACTAGAAATTGGTCTAGCTTCCGTAAAATACACTTTTTCGACTGCAACTTGATTAGTGGGTGAAGCAAAGAGAGAAAGTTCCATTGGTTGGGCTATGTCTTTATTATCCCTGCTTAAGAAGGCCATTTTACTGCTGAAAAACGTTCTTGTAATTATCGATCTTAAAGAGTTTTTTTGGCTTTTGTGATGACCTTTTTCCACTAGGTGTATGTCGTTTTTTAGATCTTCCGTTTGTTTTCTTTCTGGAGACTGATGTTTTCTTTACAGGATTGGTTTTCTTGCTTTTCTTCCTCTTGTCTCATCTTGACGTCTTCAATGTTTTGGTAGGAATGACAGAGGAGTGCTGTGATGGTCTTTTTATACCCTTCGTGACCTTGACAAAGGGAACACCTTCTTTTACGTCTTTTACATGTTCCATTTTGGCTCTCTCTTCCACGGCAGCCACGGGTGTCACTTGAGCTTTAGGGTTCACGGATTCTAACTGTGAATGAGGTCTAATGGGAATGATGTAAGATTTTCGTTTTCTCGTACCCCTTCCAATTTGTTTGGGTTTATATTTGTACGGGTTGAATTTTTTCTCAGCCATGATTTTGTAAAAAGCTTCCCAGAGTCTAGGGTCACTGATGTACGTCTGACTATTCATCATAAAACGTAAGGAAACTTTTTAAAGTGAAGTGTAGCGCTCACCGGTCCGTCTAAGAATGACACTAAGTTGCCTGCTCTATCCGTTATATATATACAGATCTGTTGTAATTGACCAATCTTTACGGGAAGGTAATAAGGTAACGTGTAGATGATGTTGTTTTCCTGTTTTTCTCCAAGAAAAACTCGTCGTAAGAGGGGTACGTCCTTGCCACCAACATAGGTTTCCTCACGTATGTCACAACATATATACACCTCGGGAGTTTTTTTCGCTGGATCCCAGCTCTCTGTAGTAAACTCTGTTAAAGCAACTGTCCAGTATCCATCCAGCTGAATTTGTTTATTCAACTGAATTCGAAAGCAATTGGGTTTATTGTCAAAGTATTCGGAGCTGCCTGTAAACCTCAACACCATTTGAAGGCTCATCTTGACTGATGATGATTCGTTGAAGAAAACTGTTTTTATTTGGTGTTTTCTAGAGAACTTTCGGGAATCCACGAATTGAATTTACTGGGCCATCCGTCCCATTTTACGTACACTTCCTTTGTATTACCGCGTTTTCCCTTTTTCAACACCTTTTCCACTCTATACAGAATATCTCCCGACTTAACAACTTTTTGAAGTTCCGATTCATAGAAAGTGCCTTCTATTGGATCATCGGCTAAATCCTTTATTTTGTACACAGGTATACCAGTTCTCTTGTATCGATTAGACACTTTAAAATACTCTTCAGTCCATTTTTGCTGGTAGTCTCTTTGAAATGGATGTTTTAGCTGTGAAATACATACGTCATCACCTATTTTGTACTTAAAAATTGGTTTAGTCCTTTTCTTTTTATTAAATGTTTTGATTTTTTTTCCAGCTTGCTCACAGGATTCTTTTTTCTTTGTACTGTGATAGGAGATAGGAAATGAGTCTCACTTCATCTTCATTTTCCTTGGTGACAGTTGCAGGGGCTCGCTTTCCTAAAGATCTGTGAGGTCTCTGGTTATAACTAGTCACTAAATCTTGTAAAACATTGACATAACGATAGGCTCTGTTCTTGAGAAAATAACGATACATCAGATTTTTCATGGTACGGATGACTCTTTCTGCATAATTTGCTTTCGTTTCGTCCTGGGTGTATATGGTATGGACGCCTTTTTTTAAAAAACGTCTTTTCCCAACGATTTTTGAATTCGCTCCCCTTATCTGTTCTGAGAGTATCCGGTTTTCGTCCACTATGAAAAACCGATTTTAAACCATCTGTGACATTCTGATGCTGCTTATTTTTCAAAGGTACAATGAACAAAAATCTACTGAAAATGTCTATTATTACTAACAAAAATTTATAACCATCATTTTCGGACGAAATGTTACTAATGTGGTACGAAACAACTTGGAACGACATGATAATATATGAGTTTGCTACCTACGACTGGCTTTCCTTATCCCTCGTGGTTTGCGAGCCCCTGTATTGGCCTGTAGCTGAGCTCACAGACTTATAGGTCACTACAACTGGTGTCAGAAGTGACCGATACTACGCCCAGTTTAAAAATATACATATCCTTCTCTTATTTTAATTAGCGTAGGACAATAGGTTCGAGGAAACTCGGACGTTCCCGCGTTTTTGTCAAACTTGGTTTCTCGCAGTATAGGAGAAGGTAATTTACCAAGTGTGACTATATTATTACGCTACTGTATAACAATCATTTTTCATTCTTATTTCTATCCGTTTAGCGTCGGTGTGAATTATTTTTGGGTTTGTAAGCTTTGGTACGGTAACCCATAACTGTCACAATTCGAAATTGCATTTTAAGTTAAAGAAAGATATTTTTGCGATATCATTCAAGCATTGGTATTTTGGAATTTTTCGGTTGAATTACTTATTCCATACATCATTTTTTTGGTATTCAAACTTTCAATCTTAATACATTCATAAAGCATATCATCTTGTTTCATGTCACTGTCTGGACCAAAAATACAAGCCTTTCTTAGCAAGCCACCAACAACTCCTCAAGGGTCACTGTGTGAAACACCAATTCTTTTGTCAGACAGCAAAGGTTTTGCACTTAAAAATAAGACTTCTTTGAAATTTGTTGAGTTTTGGTGCCAAAGTGGCCTGCAAACAGAAAAAGCTATAGATCAACTGGAACATAGATTGGAGTCCAGAGAGTTTGGTTCAGCATTGATTTATATTTGGCTTGGAATTTGTGATATTACCAGAAAAGAAGGGAAAATTACTCAAGTCCGTTGCTGGGACAATACCGTGGTAGACACCATTACCGCACAATACAGAAGAGCAATAACCATTGTATCCAAGTTCCGGAATATACAAGTGAAATTCATCGAAATACCGTGCTACTCAATCGTGCCATATAATCAACACAAAGGTCATACCAATCCCGACATATTCAAAAGCCAAGATGTTGAAATTTGCAGGCAAGTGGAAGCTCTAAATGCAAATATTCGTGCAATAAATTCAGAAATTGAACAAGCTACTTTGCGATTTAATAAGGACATAACCCGCAGAGGCAAGGACTCAGACAATCGCAAGAAGAAGAACAACGGTGTAAGAATTTCTTACAAATTTTCTTTTTTTTTTATGACGGCATCCATCCAGGTACAGAATTAGCCTTGATCTAGAGCAGAAGATTGACTGAGGACATTAACAAAAGTTGTTTCAGAGTTTTACCAGAATACATTTTGGACATACAAGTATCTGAGGAAGATTTAAAATCAATAGAATAATGCCTGCTATAAATTTGAATACCACATCTTTTGAGGACCTACTTGAACTCGAAGGAATTGGTCAGCACAGAGCCACAGCCATCCTTAAATTACGAGAGGAAAAGGGCTTCATAACAGAGGATGACATTCACCAATTCCTTCAGGGAACCTCTAGTACCATCAGAACTCTAATGGATGAGGAAAAAGTTTCTCTAGACACACCACCACAGTTACTTCAGGCACTTAAAAGGGAATGGGATGACCGAATGGAAAAAATGTCAAACGATTTTAAGGAACAAATGAAAGCTTCGCAAGAACACTATAAACTCATGCAAACGCAGTTTGAGGAAAACCTGAGAAAAACATATGAAGAAAAGCTACTGAAAATAAATGAAAGTGCTGTCGGTAATTTGGCTCCACATGGAGTTTATGGTGGTGGTAACCCATGGATGAAATCTAAAATTGACATCAAAAAAGAAAACACCTCATTACCTAGTGACAGTGCTACTGCTAATTGTGGCTGGCTTTCGTCTGGCCCGACCAGTGGTAACGCTGCTGCTAAGGTAAGTACAGATGGAAATACACAAAAAGTTAAAAGTGGACAGAAGCCCAGCATCATGACTAGTTATCAAACTATGGGTCCTCCCCCACCAAAGATGGCTACCTTTGACGGAAAATCAGAATGGAATCCATACATTGTACAATTCAACATGATAGCAACCAGATACAACTGGAACAATGAACAACGACTTGAACGCCTCGTTGAATCCTTACGTGATAAAGCATTAAAGTATTACTGCACTTGTTCAGCCCAAGTACAGAGCAGTTTCTCATCTCTTTGTGCAAAGATGAAATCAAGATTTGGCCAACGAGATCTTCCTCACACAATTAAGAGAAATCTCCAGGACATCAAGCAAGGTGACCAGTCAGTTGATGAATTTGCGGAAAAAATCCAGGAGATGGTGAGTGAAGGTTACCCACAGGCCCCCGACTGTGTAAAAGAAACAATAGCCACTGACACTTTCCTTAAGGGCCTCGAAAATAAAAGAGCGGCACTTACAACCATGGACAAAGATCCTCCTGACCTTGAGACTGCTCTACAATTGGTTAAAGCTGCACTCAATAATCAGAGATTAATTTTAGGTGCGAAGAAGCCGGAGGTGAGGAAAGTTCATTTTGAAGAGGATGATATAGATAGTGACATGGGTTTGTTGAATGAATTTGAAGTTAAACCAATACGACCACAAAGCAAAGTAGACAAACTTTCAGAAGAAATAGCGCAACTCAAAAGTGGGCTGGAGGCGACCAATGCTAAAGTGGATAAAATCATCACCCTAATGAATAAACAACTTGCCACAAGGTCACAATCTCCACCACGGAAAACAGACAGTATTTACAACTCTTCTGCACCCAAGACAACACAGTGTTACAATTGTGGACAACCAGGTCACTTTGCTAGAGAATGCCAAAGGCCACACAGGTCCCGCTCCCCCTCACCTAGATCACCGAGGAGAGAAACCAGGGCTAGTCCAAGCAGGTACGACATTCGGGTGTATGACAACAGCCAAACTCATCCATATAACTTGATGCTAGCCATCTCTATTAACGGAAAACCTGTTCAAGCTATTGTTGATACTGCAGCCCAGATAAATGTTATCAGCCGAGCTTTTGCCGACACCTTCACCCCACCCTTAGTTCGTGGAGAACAAGTAACCATGAAGGGTGCAGGAAATTATGATTTCATTGAGGCCAATTACTGTAATCTGATCCTGTCATCTTAGGTTTGGATTTTCTTAAGGCACAAAAGGCTACCATTGACCTTAATGAAATACAGGTAGTCCTTGGTGGCAAAAGGATGAATGCAACCCTACTAGATGCAAACGGCATACACGTTCAAATAGCTAGAGTGAAATTAAGCTAAAAGGTGCGAGTTGAACCATTTTCTTCAGTGCAGGTTCTTGGCCACTCGAACCAACATATAGCTGGTATCTTGGCTTTCAAACCGTATCATAATGTTAAAGGATTACTTTCACCACATGCTATAATTGATAACAGTGACAAAGTGCAAGTTCTTCTGCGCAACTTGTCAACAAGGCAAATCAAACTTCAGAAAAATGTTGTGATAGGGACTGTGTCTGAAGTGGACCAAGTTGCACATGGTGGAAAGCTGCAAGTCCACAACCAGACAGATGAAAGTTTTCCTGTTGAATTACCAGACTACTTAATAGATCTAGCAGACAGATCAACAAGAGGTCTAACCTCAGAGCAAAGTTTAAGTGTTAAACATCTTCTTCTGGAGTTCCAAGACATAATTTCTAAAGGGGACTTTGACTTGGGACTGTTCAAAGGAATCCAACACAAAATAAACACTGGCAATGCCCACCCGGTGAAATCCAAGTTGAGACGCACACCACTAGGTTTCCAAACAGAGGAAGAGGAGCACCTGAAAAGTATGCTAGACAAGGGTATCATTGTTCCGTCAGTATCTGAGTGGTCATCAGCACGAGTTCTGGTTCGAAAAAAAGATGGGACTGTTAGGTATTGCATTGATTTTAGGGGAGTTAATAAAGTCACCAGAAAAGATGCTTTCCCACTCCCAAACATGGAGGAATGCCTTAACACGCTGGGAAAAAACGCCTTTATGAGCACACTTGACATGGCACAGGGATATTATCAGATAGAGGTAGACCCTAATGATAGGCACAAGTTGGCATTCATCACTAGGTATGGCCTATTTGAATTTGTAAGAATGCCATTTGGAACTTGCAATAGCCCTGCAACCTTTCAAAGGGTGATCCAGTTAGTTTTACAAGGTCTCAACTGGAAGGAGTGCCTTGCTTACCTAGATGATGTGATAGTCTTAGTTCAGAATTTTGAGGAGCACCTAAGTAATCTAAGAGCAGTATTCCAAAGATTTAGGAGCCATAATCTTAAACTTAAACCCAAAAAATGTCATCTCTTTCGGAAGGAGCTTCAGTTCCTTGGTCGCCTGGTTACCGATAAAGGAGTCAGCGTCACTTCTGAGAGTGTTAAATGCATGGCAGAATGGCCAACACCCAAATGCAAGAAAGACCTGGAAGCATTCCTCGGGTATGTTAACTATCATAGAGAGCACATTAAGAGTTTTGCTGAGATAGCAGCACCTCTGTACACCCTTACAGGACCAAAGACAAAATTTGTATGGAATGAAGACAAAGAAACAGCATTTGTTGCACTTAAAGAGGCAATGACAAGTCCTGCAGTTCTGGGATATCCTTCAGATGATGGCATGTTCATATTGGACACAGATGCGTCTGACATGGCTATCGGAGCAGAACTGTCGCAAATTCAGGGTGGTAAGGAGGTCCTCATCAGCTTTAACAGCAAGAGCTTGACATCTACTCAACGGAAGTACTGTGTCACTAGGAGGGAGTTACTAGCCGTTTTAGCATTTACTCGTCACTACCGATACTATCTACTTGGCAGACCTTTTATTTTGCGGACAGATCACAACAGTCTCGCATGGTTAATTGGTTTCAAAAATATTGAGGGACAACTAGCTCGCTGGTTGGAAGAGTTACCGCAATATGATGTAACTATCCAGCACCGAAGTGGAAAGAAACACCAGAATGCTGATGGCCTCTCCAGAATGCCACCAAGTGATTTGTCCTGTGATTGTTACAATGCTGGTTGTGATGTTAGTAGACTACCTTGTGGGGGCTGCAGTTATTGTCGACGGATGCATGCTCAATGGGAACGCTTCCACGGGGATGTGGATGATGTAGTACCCCTAGCAGTAAGGACGCTTCAAGAAACCGATAAACCAAAGGAAAAATCTAACACCATAGACAAGGACATGTGTAAATGGGCTATTGCCTTAACTGATGAAGGAATCAGAGATGCACAAATGCACGATGTAAACACAAGTACCTTGATTAAATGGAAGACTGAAAACTATGTTCCAACTGAACTTGACCTGTCCCTTTCCAGTAAAGCTATAAAATACTTTTGGAGCTGCTCATCACAATTACAATGGTATCCTCTTCTATGAGTGGCTAGAGGGCTCTGTGTCCAGACTGTTGCTTGTGGTCCCAAAGTCATTACAAAAATGTGTTCTGGAAGGATCTCATGACAACATATTAGCAGGCCATATGGGACAGCAGAAAACCCTACAGAAGGTCAAATCAAAGTATATCTGGTTCGGAATGAGTTCAGACTGTGAATCTTATGTCAGAATGTGTCCCGTATGTAATGTCAACAAGAAATCCAACATACATGCTAAAGCAGGTCTTGGCCAATACCATGCTGGAGCACCCTTAGAAAGAGTTCATATTGACTTAAAGGGTCCATTTGTGGAGTCCAACAAAGGGAACAAGTACATTTTAATGATAGTCGATCAGTTCACAAAGTGGTTAGAGTGTTACGCATTGCGTGATCAAGAAGCGGAGACAGTGGCAACATCATTTGTGGAAGGTTTTGTATCTCGATTGGGGTGCCGTCTCCAGCTCCACTCGGACCAGGGTAGGAATTTCGAGAGCCGCTTATTTCAGGAAATGTGCAAACTATTCCAGATAACAAAAACGAGAACCATCCCTTACAGGCCCTGCTCAAATGGACAGGTCGAAAGATACAATCGTCTTGTTCTCCAAGCCATCCGATGCTATATGGAAAACATTTCACAGCAGAAAGATTGGGACCTGCACCTCCAGCAAATAGCAGGGGCAATCCGTGCCACAGTCAATCGACAAACAGGATTCACACCAAACAGAATGATGCTGGGGAGAGAAGTCTCTCAGCCTTTAGATGTAATGTTAGGAAGGAAGACGCCAGTGCAAAAACCAGCAGGATATGTGGAAAATTTGGAGGAGGCCCTCTGCGTGTGTCATCAAGCTGCAAGAGATAACTTGGGGGAAGCACAACTCCGACAGAAGAGGACATATGACATAAAATCAAACACAAGAAGCTATGAGGTGGGTGATGTGGTATATATGGTCGACACCTCTTCCAAAATAGGCCAATCAAAAAAGTTGAGGAAGCCATGGATAGGCCCTTTTGTCATTATTTATAAGATTAATCATGTGCTTTACAGAATCCAAGGAAGAAAAGAAAACAAAGTGGTCCACCATGACCGATTAAAACTTTGTCAGGATAGAGATCTACCATTATGGCTTAAAAGACTACGACATTCAGTTCTTCACCCAGAACCCAATGACAAGGAATCCAAACTGCAAAACCAAGTACAGGAGGACTTACCGAAGTCCAATTCTTGTGAAGATGATGCTGCAGGCCGCACAAATGAAGGATATGAGAACGAACTATCAGATGATCTGGAAATCTGCATTTCTGAGGAGAAGAGACAAGCCCGAAAGCGATGAGCACCAAAATGGATGCAGGATTTTTGCCTTTTGGATAATTAAATATTATGTCATTGTCAATTTAAAATAGATCTATATGTATTTGATTATCTTTTCTTTCTTCCCCCCTCCCCCTCCTTAAGATGATTAATATGTTTTCATATAATGAGATTTTTTCCCCCAGAATGTGTTGCAAGATGGACTTATATCCTTTTGATGTTTTATTTCTACATAGTCAATGTTGCTTGATTTTTCTGGCCCAGCTGACTATTTCTTAAATAATACATTATACATCTTTAAAAATTATGAGGGGGGGGGGGGTGGTACGAAACAACTTGGAACGACATGATAAGAAATGAGTTTGCTACGGTGGCAGAGGATAGTTTTTTTTAATGCCAAACATGTGCTGAGGGGGTACACATATACATGCCATCCATAAAAAACATGTACATGGGGACAGTTTTCCAGGGGCTAATTAATTACACTTCATATGCCCATGGCTCACAAATTATGTCAACAAATTACATGTAATCTGCGTATTAGAGTGCACATGTACCAAAAATGCACCTGGGGACTCCCCAAATTTTGGCTTGTTTTTCCAAGATTTGGGCCTCATTCACACCCATACAACCCACCCCCAGGCCCGAGCGAGCAGGATAAAACACCCAGTAGTCTGTAAATCAATGCAAGCCCTAATAAAATTTCACCAATTGATATGGGGTCATTCACCTTCCCTCTGAGATACACACCTTCTTCTAAGGCCTACTGCTTTTCAGCTGAATTTCCTCTGCAACTGACCACGTGTCTTAGTTTCGCATTTACAACTCTGTATATGATAAGCGTCATAGTGACACCTGCATGTTGCACATCATTTTTTTCAGCAAGCACTCTGCTACACTGCAAATGTGTCCCATAATTATTCTAATCATTTTTCTACATAAAATATCACATCAAACAGGGGATATCTCAATTTTTTAAGAAATTTGACCGGGTCTTTAGTACGAAACTATCCCCTGCCACCTTTAACTTTCAAAGTTTGCTTTTCAATTAAAATAACTTTCCATATTTAGAAAGTGCAATCAATTCTGAGTAAAAATATACTAAATATGTCTTATTTCAATGAAAAATAAAAAAGTTAGAGGCAAATAAGTGACCCCACCAATTGTCGGTCAACCACCTTAACCCCATATTCTTTGTGTTACTTCAAAAATGACCAACTCCTACAATCCAAAAGAAACTATTTCTTATCAAAACAGTGTTTAATGGTAATTTTGATCAATTTCAAATGCAGCTACATATAAAAAACTCAATAAGAATTGCATGCCTTGATGAAATGTACTCACATGTAACACACTCTCCTATTTTTGATGTTTTGAGAAATCCCATTTTACCTCTTAATTGCTTGAATTTATACATCTACAGCTTGTTTGCAAAAAGAAAACCTAATCTATTTTTCAGGATATTTATTGTAATATACAAAAACCCCTCTTGCATCAAAGGTTCAAGAAGAAGTGTCCTGGAAATTGCAGTTATCTACCCTACCCCTCCAACCATTACCTGATTCTATTGAAAATATACTGTGGAAATCTGATTTTCCTGACTGTCCTTTTTCTGAGTATATTTCATTCAATTTCAACATAGCTGAATGATCGAATACATGCATTTGATTCCCCTGAATATTTAAAGTGATCATCCTGTCCTTACTTGGCATTTGTGAGTAAATTTCAGGTGCTTAGTAGAATCCAAAAATTACATGAAAATGTACATATTTTTGATATTTTGTTCATTAAATATGCAAAAAGACCATCTGTTTTGTTCTAATTTAAAGAAAAATATATAATCTATATGAAAATAATGAAAAGTTTAAGTTCTATCACATTATAGAAGACAAATGAGGGGGAAAATGAAGGGGAGGGGGTATTTTTTTTTATGTAATCATCAATAGTAAAATGGGTCTAATTTGAAAAAAAATTAAAGCACAGCAATTCTTTCAATAAATGTGGTTGTGTGAACTGATATTTTTGCATACTGACTCATTCTTTTTTCTAAATAATGATATTTAGTGAAATACATGTAAAAGAGAGTAAATTTATGTAATTTCAGTGATATCGCAATAATTAAGTCCCTTTAATTTTAATTAATACTAAGTAATTGCATCAAAATTTGATAAAATATATGTGACAGTGCCCAAACTATTATTTTCAAGCAAATAAATTTTTTCAGAAAAAAAATTGCCTTACTCTGTTAAGATTTGTTATGCTGATGCTTCAAACTCTTTGAAAATGTGTACTGGGAAAGGTTTACCCCCCTTGTGTTTAGGTCTCTCTACCTAAATGAATAAGAGTCAAATGAAAGAAATATGGTGAGTTTTGAAAATGGCATACATCAATAAACTTTTTTAGAGAAGAATTAGACTAAATTACATATTTCTGAAAATTGTTGTTTTCTTGAAGGTGGCAGAGGATAGTTTTTTTTAATGCCAAACATGTGCTGAGGGGGTACACATATACATGCGATCCATAAAAACATGTACATGGGGACAGTTTTCCAGGGGCTAATTAATTACACTTCATATGCCCATGGCTCACAAATTATGTCAACAAATTACATGTAATCTGCGTATTAGAGTGCACATGTACCAAAAATGCACCTGGGGACTCCCCAAATTTTGGCTTGTTTTTCCAAGATTTGGGCCTCATTCACACCCATACAACCCACCCCCAGGCTCGAGCGAGCAGGATAAAACACCCAGTAGTCTGTAAATCAATGCAAGCCCTAATAAAATTTCACCAATTGATATGGGGTCATTCACCTTCCCTCTGAGATACACACCTTCTTCTAAGGCCTACTGCTTTTCAGCTGAATTTCCTCTGCAACTGACCACGTGTCTTAGTTTCGCATTTACAACTCTGTATATGATAAGCGTCATAGTGACACCTGCATGTTGCACATCATTTTTTTTCAGCAAGCACTCTGCTACACTGCAAATGTGTCCCATAATTATTCTAATCATTTTTCTACATAAAATATCACATCAAACAGGGGATATCTCAATTTTTTAAGAAATTTGACCGGGTCTTTAGTACGAAACTATCCCCTGCCACCTACCTATGACTGGCTTTCCTTATCCCTCGTGGTTTGCGAGCCCCTGTATTGGCCTGAAGCTGAGCTCAGAGACTTATAGGTCACTACACTAACATCGGCTAAATCCCCGTCCCACATGGAGTCTATAGTGTTCACAATGACCTTTGAGCGAGGAAATGACCGACGAATAGGTTTTAACAAACTGTAGGGATCTTCATTGTTTAAAAACTGCCTGATTTTCATTCTTCCAATCTTATGTTTCCCATCTTGTTTTACAGCTTGATAGAGTTTCTCGGGACCTGCGAATGCTCCCGGATTTCCAGGAGTATAGTAGAGCTTTCTTAAATAGTCTGTGTACTTTGCCATCCCAGACCTTACTGGTTAATCCTGTTATATATTATATACCAATTTAAAGATAAAAAAGGTTCATCTATATATATATATATATATATATATATATATATATATATATATATATATATATATATATATATATTTATTATCAATGTCATGAGGTTAATACTGTACATTATACATAATCAATACAGGTGCATGTACATGAGTCAATCATTTCAATGAAAATAATGAAACCAATGGTACTACTATTCCATGTCATTTTTGGGTTCCCTTCAATCTGATGAGTCACTGACGTTGCATTCCTTAAACATATTGTCTTTTTCAGGCTCATATCCAAAGGAAATGTACTCTGGACAATTTAACATTCCCAGCTGATTTTGATGGGACTCGCTGAACGCACATAGTTCTATTTAATTTAACTCGGGGACATATTCCCTCACTTTTTGAACGACCTGCAGTAATCTGGCAAGTTTGTGATTGTCCAGAGTCACGCCTTTCTTTGTTGGTATCGGTTCCAAGACATCTTCTGGTTTCCAAAAGTGTCTTATGTCCACTGTGGCATATCCCGGATTAATGGAGACGTAAACCCCCCCTCCAATGTGCCATTTCATTTCTCCACTCGCTCCATTGCTTAGCAGATGGTTTTCAATCTCTGGCAAAAGAGATTCAAATTTCAACCATCTTTGTAACGGAAATGTGACCTCTTTTTTTGTTGCAAAATAGCGACCGTTTGACTCTGTAAAATGACGGATGTGAACATTGATCTCTCCTTTGAACATCACTGCTGTAAGGAACAGTTCGGTGAACTCATCCAGACAAATTCTACATCGCTCTTCTTGTGATTTTTGTCCTTCTACAGGATTCTTCAGTTTCGTTTCAGAATTTCTTTTTTCTGCTGTGTTCACAATCAATGAACTGGCCATGGCTAACTTCTTTTCATACTCAGATACCGTGTGATCACTGACTATGAGCAACTTGGATAAGTCTGTTTGATTGACTTTCATGAGTGCCATCCTAAGACCCCTGAAAGCATTTGGCCCTCCACGCAGAATGATACTTATCAGTTTTCTGTTTCGTTCGTAACTGTTTTTTTTTTCAACTTCAATTTGCTGTCTCATCTCATCGGTTAAGATGTTGGAGGCAAAGAGATGTCCGACAACGGAAGAGGTCATAATTTTCTTCACCAGTGTCATGTAGTTCGCTTTGATAATATCTTGATGTTTTTGCTCCATCTCTGTTAGAGGGACAAATATTCTTCTTCTAAGTTCAATTCAGATTTAATGAAAAATGTTTAAATCACCATGTTTATATACCAGTATTATGACGTGAATTAGTTGACTGCAGACTTTTATTTCACAACCAGCATGTTTTGTTCTTTTGAAAGTGACTGCAGACGCATTGGACTGTACACGTGTTTGACTGTAAACATATCGCTGACTGTAGAATAACTGACTGTTGATTTAGGATTCACCTTGTTTTGAGAGGTGATGAGTTTTCCGCATTTTGGAGATGAGTACATTCAGCAGGATTACTTAAAAACTCCAAATGTCTCGAAAGGACAGGATTGATTATTTTTGCTGCATGATTTATTCTTCTCTTAAAACGACATCTGTCCAGAGCTATTCTCATCCAGTCCCCCTTTCGATCCTCATTAGGAATTTGAATTATCGTTACATCGTCTGAAAATCTCACTGTCTTGCCCATATTATTTTAAAAGCAGATCTCTCTTCTCCGAACAATGTACTCTCTGGATCCACAAGAATCAGGTAAACTATATCCTTCTTTTAACACTCTCTGGTTAAAGTCCTTTTTACAGTCAATCTTAGAATCAAACCATCGACTCTCTAGCAAAATGTCTTCTTTACCGTCTCTATACACAATTACAACCATCCATTTGTAATGACAAGCCATAATGGTTTATTAAATGAGATATGCGATGTCTTATATAGCAATTTCTTGGAAATACTTTCACGTGATAATATTAAATATTCAGCATTTACTTCATATGTTTTTGGGATTTCAGAATAGATTTGTCCATATGATCTGCAGACCGTTTTAGGTACTGCCACTGCATCTGACTCAAATGTGATTCCTTCTTTTCCCGGAATTCCGTTATGATAACGTCTTATGTCGACCTGTATAGTATCGTTGACACATATACGCACGTAGATCTCGTTGGTAAGAGGATACTGATCCACATGTGGACAAGCTGTAAGAATATCGTTTGTGAGTGTTGGTTTTAAAACACTCTCCACAGGATGATTGTTTTGTTTTTCATGCAAGACACTTACAACAATGCACAGGGAGGTTATAAGTGTAATTGCAAGGAAAGCAGGTATCATGATCCACATTTTCTTCTTTAACTTCTCTTTTAGCGGCCCTTTACACTCGTTGCCACAATCACTTGTCAGCAGTTCCCCAATCAACATCTGTTCAGCCATCTCCGTACAAATGAAATATGAGTATGATATAAATTGTTTGCCTGTTTAAATATTATTATTGACGTCATCATTTCAAAGGTTTCCGTTTGATGAGGAATTCCTTTGAAACCCAACAGTCTATGATATAGTATTCCCTTTTCATTTTTTTCTTTGTAATCTTTCAGACACTCTGATTTACTTTTAAACCAGTCGCTTTCTATCCTTATATGTTCCTCTCGTTTGACCGAATGTAAAGCACACCACTCTACAATCATCCATTTGTATTGTGACATCTTTGGTATTTGAGATTATAAGCAAGGATACAAGATAATCTTCACCGCTACATTTATACCCTGACGGTATTATGTAGAAAGACCTCAGACGACCTCAGACGTATTGACCTCAGACTGTTTTGATGTCCCTAAATGAGGTGCCCTCAGACTAGTTTTTGACGTGTTTAGTTCGTGATCATTGTAGGCGGGGTCACTAATAATTGCTGAGACCTTTTTTGTGACAGTTTTGATGACTAATGTATGTGTCCCCAGACTGTTTTGACGTCAAACGGGTTTGACCTCAGACGTTTGTGACCTTGTATTGACCGTGTCCTTGACTTTGACCGTGTCCTTGTCCTTGACCGTGACCTATATGGGTGGGGTCCATATGACGTCATTGCCCTTAGAGCCTTCAGACTATACCCCTTACTACTCATGTACGGACAATTAAGGATAAATAACACAAACTTTTTTTTTCACAAATCACCAATATCATTCATAGATTTATATTCACACAAGTAACCTGAATAATGTTTACCAGATAAAGCGGGAGAATTTTGTATAATTTTTGTCTGAATGTGCCAAATTACATAGAAAAGCATACTAAGTCGCATATCTAAGTACCAAAGAAAACTTACGATTTCTGTAAATTTTAGAGATTTTATTTTTTAAAGTCATGTCTAATCAAAATCAGTCAAAAAATATATATCAATCCATGTATCAAATTTTTGTTTGTGTAATATATCCTTTAGAAGAAAGTGCTCTTTTAACACCATGTACAGATCACCTTACACAGGCTTTCGCTTATGAACGTACAAAATTAGAAATACACGTAAAGTATGTCTTTACAAAAGAAAATAAACGAACAAAATGTTGTAAAAAGAACAATTTAAAATAAAAATGCAATAAAACAAAGACTAACAAAATAAAAACGTCTAACTTTTGCGAGGACGTAACACCATCCCACCAGAATTGACCCGTCCCCCCGAACGCAGTACACGTGTACTATTACATGTTGGTAATCGTGGGTAGGTTTTTTTCTTGGTTACTTCGGAAGGTTCACGCGGAATGTCCTCACGTTGATATGTGTATGTGGAACGTAGAATGATGAAGAATATGAAAGCTAAAAATGCTATGAAAAAAAAAATTAAATTTAAAAATCATAATAAAGAGGAATGGGGTTGTTGAGTGAGAGGGGGGGGGGGTATTAATCTTGTTTCTGCCGCGGGTCGAAGACTATCTTGGATGAACCAGATTCAGTGGACCCCGATAAATGTGAAAAATGAATCTGTGGGAGGTCATCGGCGGCAGGGGTCGCAGAGTGTTGGCGTCGATTGTAAATGCAAAAGCATACACCTAGAGATATGGCGACCAGCAAAGATGCAATACCTACAAAAAAAAACATCCTTTCAACCCCCAAAGAAAAAGATGCAATAAAGACAAGAAAGTGGACTACAAGCGGCGAGAACACAATAAGAATGAATGAAATGATAAATGCATACAAACATTTTTATGATGATTTAAAGTAAACAGTTCTTCACTAATGGAGATTAAAATATGAGTAAGATTTATGGGTTGATCAATTTACCTGGTATGGCAAGGGCCAGAACTGGCACTGACGTATCACCTAAAAACAAATTATTTTTTAAAAATAAATCTCATAACCAGAGAGAAGTGAATAGCTTAATTGAAGACAAAACATTAGTTTCACTACTTTAAATACATTCTATGTTCCAAGAAAAAACAAAAAAAATACCTGCTGGGTAGGTTTTAATAGAACCGGCAGTGGTACCTTAAAAATAAACAATCGGAGAGCGAGACATAAAAATAACGTTTTTTTTTGGGGGGGGGGGGGGAATCAATACTGTCAGTGGTATCTTAGCATTGATTTATCCCCCCCCCCCGGTGTAACACAATCGTAAAAAAATGTTATAAATAATACATCAGTGCATTCGAAAGAACGATCAACATCCCATGTATAACAATAAATTAAATTCACTTACTATGACCGGGTTCCGTGGAACCAGCGGCAATGAGAGAGAGAATTATCAGTATTCCGTTGTATGAATAGTTTTAATCTGGAGGAGGAAGTTAATTCATGAAATATTAAATTATTTACTTTGGGGCAAACAAACAAACGGAAAAGCAAAGCATTAAGGAAAAAAGGGGGTGTTGATATGACTTAGGGAAAAAAAAACATTACCTGAAGCGGCCTCTTCAGTGTAAGTGCTAGCTACAAGAGAGAGAGAATATATATCAATCATGAATTAATTGTGCAACTCCAAGTAAACAATATGAAATTATACTATAAGTACTTACTGTAAGTGGGCTCTGTGGAACCAGCTGCAATGAGAGAAAAAATAATGAGTTTTAATTTGGGGGGAATTTAATTAAAAATAATCATGAAATGTTAATTTTTTATTTACTTTTGGACAATCATAAATTGAAAAGCAAGGCATTAAAAGTAAGGGGAGGGGGTTATATTGTGAAGACTTAAAAGGAAAAAAAACCTTACCTGATGCGGACTCTTCAATGTCAGTGCTAGCTACACGAGAGAGAGAGAAAGAGAAATTGATCACGCATTCATTGTACAAAAAAATGAAATGATGATTATATATCATAAGTGACAGATATATATATATATATATATATATATATATATATATATATATATATATATATAGAAGACTGACAGTCAATGTAAATTATTAAAAAAAAATTCCAACTCTTACCGGAAGTGGTCTCTGTTGTTTGAGTAACTGTAATGAAAAAAAATATATAGAGCTATGAATGGAAGATTAAGTAGCACATAGCCCTAATTATGTGCCTGTTTACACTTTTTGTAATTTAATCTTTGACCTAGCCTATATTATTATTAACGTATATTAGGATATATTTGAGGTTATTAATAAGTAGTTCTGGCCCAAAATAACAAATTAATATGGTTGCTGATATCTAACCCTAGGTTTAAATACGTAACCCTAGGTGGTGTAAATTGAAAAGTGTAAAAAGTAACTTAATCCATTTGGGCTTGTATTTGCAGGGGGTTAGAGGCTTAACTAGCGGGGCTAGGAAATAAACCTAACCCTTCAAGGGTTGGTATCTAACCGCCGCCTAACCCCCTGTAAGAAAAAAAGCTCGGTAAAAAGGAATTAAAAATTTCAAATTTTTGGGTATACCTAAATCTCAATATTGTTCAGGGTTTGAAAAAAATAAGTGGTCGACTTCTCTAAAGTGCTTAAAAACCGGCGGAATTTTGTGATTTTTGGAAATGTAGATAATTGCTCTCTCTTAAATTGGGCTAATCTAACTTAAAATGGGTGAAAAACTCGTTTTTTGAAAATGATCCCTTACCCTAATTTTTTTCACGAAAATTTTGATTAAGTTACATTTTACACTTTTTGACATTTTTTGGAACCTAACCCCGGGCATGTTTTTAAGAGATACAGAAAAATGCTTTTCAGCCCCTAAAAGTACTAATAAAATGCTACAAAACTGACATAATTTTATCTTATTTTTCCAAAAATTGGGTCATATAAATGGAGTTAAAGAGTGTAAAATGTAACTTAATTTTTTATATCATAAAAAGAGGAAATGGTCCTGGTCTGGGGTTAGCATTAAAAATAGAGGTACTTCATAACCTTGTTTAGAGGACATTGTCATGGTTACAAACACAAACTTTAGCCTTTTGTATTTGACTTTTAAGGGCTATTTACTGAGTATGGTTACAAGACAAAAGTGTAAAATGTAACTTAATCCTTTTTGAATTTCCCTCTTTGGGCCCTATTTTTTTTATTAATCGCCTTTAATTGGATATTGTAAAGAAATTATTTTTATTTAAGATAAATAATCAGAATAAAATGCCAGAATCTCTCTGTTTTCTTTTATATGACCTCTGCTCAGATGGAAGAAGCATTTTAGGGGAAATTTTCTAAGTCCCATCAAAAATACATTTTTCTTGAATTCATTAAAAATACGGGGAATTAAAGTAAGATAAGGCTTGTTTTTTTTTTCGTCTAAGTTAACCGTACAAATATAAAGCGAAAAACTTAAGGTTTATACGTAATCGACAAAAATAGGGACCAATCAGGAGTCGCGACATCTCGTAATCACTTAAGTGGCCCTTGTTTAGTCGCAACTGAATTTTTCGACTAAGCGAGTGTTGCGGACAGTTAGAATCAATGTATATTTAGTTAATTTAAGACATATTCCACTTTGTTGCAACTATAACAGTGCATAAGGTTCACTTATTATTTAAGTTACATTTTACACTTTCTAACCCTAGGGTTAAGAATTTACATTTTACTTGTATTTCTTAAAAATACATGGAATTAAAGTAAAATAAGGGTTGTTTTTTCTTCGTCTAAGTTAACCGTACAAATATAAAGCAAAAAACTTAAGGTTTATTCGTAATCGACAAAAATAGGGACCAATCAGGAGTCGCGACATCTCGTAATCACTTAAGTGGCCCTTGTTTAGTCGCAACTGAATTTTTCGACTAAGCGAGTGTTGCGGACAGTTAGAATCAATGTATATTTAGTTAATTTAAGACATATTCCACTTTGTTGCAACTATAACAGTGCATAAGGTTCACTTATTATTTAAGTTACATTTTACACTTTCTAACCCCAGGGTTAAAAATTTACATTTTACTTGTATTTCTTAAAAATACATGGAATTAAAGTAAAATAAAGAGTTGTTTTTTCTTCGTCTAAGTTAACCGTACAAATATAAAGCAAAAAACTTAAGGGTTATACGTAGTCGACAAAAATAGGGACCAATCAGGAGTCGCGACATCTCGTAATCACTTAAGTGGCCCTTGTTTAGTCGCGACTGAATTTTTCGACTAAGCGAGTGTTGCGGACAGTTAGAATCAATGTATATTTAGTTAATTTAAGACATATTCCACTTTGTTGCAACTATGACAGTGCATAAGGTTCACTTATTATTTAAGTACATTTTACACTTTCTAACCCCAGATTTAAGACAATTCATTTCCATTTTATTCTTTTAAGATTACATGTAAATAAAATAAAATAAAGTTTGTTTCTTTTTTGTCTAAATTAACCGTATAGGTATAAATAAAAATATTCAAGTTCTATGCGTAATCAACAGAAATAAGGACAAATCAGGTGTCGCGACATGTCGAAATCACTAAAGTTATTCTTGTGAGGTTGCGACATCATTTTTTGACTATCCAAGTATTGCGAACAATTAAAAATATGATTTACTTTGTTAAGTTCTCACATACTTTACCTTTTTTCAATTTAGATAGCACATAAAATTCAAGAAAATGATTAAATTACATTTTACACTTTCTAACCCCAAGGCTATAATATATATGCCCTATTTGGCTATTTTTTTTCTTTTTAATTTATTCATCTCATAAAGCTTACGCTGTGTATAGCGAGGTACTCTGAAGATGTTAAAATCTTACGTCATTATAGAGCATTTGCTGGCTTTGTTTATAGGATGCCATCCCTCATAGGTGTGAAATGCTTAGGTCAACACCTTGAGCACGCGCTGACTTTGGATAGGGTAAGCCCATAGATATGCAGACAGTTGAAAGACCAAGACGTGAAAAAGGTAGGCAACATACTTCATTTTTAGGCTATTAATATATTTTTTTAAATTCTGACAACCACAGGGTTAGAAAGTGTTACTTGTAACTTAAAAATTTTATGATTATTTTTGCTTTATATATGTGTTTATAATTATAATTATGAAGCTCCTCTGTTGTTCTAATTTCTTTAGATAATGTTAATGTAGTCCTTCTCTTCTATAATGTTTGCTGTATTTGTAGATATCCTTTTTGACAAAACTATACATTTTTTTGCACAACAAATAAAGACATTTGAAAGAATGAGTAAAAATTTTTAATACATGTCTTCAATTCTTCAATATATTAGGTTAGGGTTGTTTAACTTGGTAATGAGTAAAAATTTCTAATAAATGAGTAAAAATTTCTAATAAATTTCTTCAATATATTATAAGAAAATCCAACTCTTCTGCCACTTCCACTATCTGAAAAAAATAAAAAGAATATGCATTTTATGCTGAGTTTTTATTAAGGTTAGATGAATTTAAAGAAGACTAAAAGTGAAAAGAAAAAAGTAACCAATACAATGAAATATCTACTTGCTTCTTAAGATTTCTCCTCTCTGTTCTCACCCTATCCCCAATCCTTTTCTTGTAGTCAGTAGGATGTATTTTCTGAATTCTTTCCATTATTGCTTCACCCTCTGGGGTGGTACTGAGGATGTCAAGGCAGGCACGACTAATTTGTACAGAGTAGTCTACATACGTGGAAAAGATAACGAATTATAATTGATATTGTCTTTTCCAATCAAAGTTTTTTTTAGAGACTTTGGACAAGGAAATTGTAGTAATTCAAACAGAAAAAATGCTTCTTACTGTCAATTAGACTCTTGCACAGTGCCTTAATGACCTCTCCCTCCTTTTGGGTGAAGAGCCTTCTTCCATGTTCAACTTCTCTTTCTTCTTCATTCTAATGTAAATAAATTTATTTTTAAAAATATTTAATATTTACAGCAATTCTACAGAGCTTATGAAAAGAAATATTTAATAATATACCAATGCAGGTACATCAGGTTCTTCATCCACTTCCTGGATGATAGGTCCTTGGTTGTTACTGTCTTCTATTGTCATCACCTTATGAAATACGATATATATTTTAAACAAGTTATACAATTTCTGCAATTGTCTTGAAATCTTCAACACATAAACAAACATTGTGTAAATGAAGTCATTAAATGCAGACCTCCTCATCTACATCCCTCATAACATGCTCAATCACTTTTACAATTTTCACCGCGTCCTCTTTCTTTTTACTGAGCATGTAGTAAGAGTCTTGAGTGGAGGGCCTGTGGTTCATCTGGTCTGCTAGTAGATCTCGAGCTCTCGGATATCTGGATCTCACCTATAAAAGACATTATCTATCTATTTATTTCTCTTTGGTTTTATATCTATTTTTCTATCTAGCTATTTATTTATGCTCCTAAATCTTTTTACCGATGTTGCTGTGGCCTTTCTCAACTGTGTTGCTGAAATTTGCTTGGATTGCTTGGCCGCTTTCCACAGAGACTTGATAGCTTTGTCTATAGTTGATGTGTTCAGGGCAGAGGGGAAATTTGTCTGGTATGGAAAGGTTAGGAAAAGTTGTGATGTTTCAACTTCAAGCTGGGAACTAAAGCCTGGAAGAGTAGGCCGGATTTTGTTGCAAAAGATCATAAGGTATCTGAATATTTCCTTGTTGAAAACCATGGTCACAGGGGCCAGGTGACCTGTCTTGTGCACGGAGATCTGGATAAACATGGAAAAAGAAAACATTGTTCAGAACTTATAGGAATAAGAATCAACAATTTAAAGAATTAAACATGTGGAAATAAACTTAGAACAGCCACATGGCACTCCTCTTTCTGTTCCGCATTGAACACGTCTCAGCCTCATGTTAAGAATGGCCCCAACCCTCTGACCATTACTAATAAGGAAATTTAATATTAGGAAGTTCCTGGCAAGCAGGTAGTCCCCCTCCAGAACTTCCTCCCTGCCCCCCTTTTCCAAGGCCTGGAACAAAGCAACCGCCTCCTTATAGATGTCGGATTGTTCGAACGCCCTGATGTCACATGGCTCAATCCTTCCCTGTGTAAGAATGATACATTTTAACTTATCTTATACATAAGTATATGAATAATAACTCCACACTTTTTGTGATTATTAGCAAAAAAAGGCACCATCATCCTCTGTCCTCTTCTGGACCCTCCTTCTTTGTATGTCGACCTGGAGGGACCTGGCCCACCTCTTCAACTTCTCAATAATGGTTGAACAAATTGTGCTCTCAACCTCCCCATTGTCCCCCAGAAACTCGAAGAAGTCCTTGAGAGATCCTAAATAATAATAATAATAATAATAAAAATTCTTGGTTAATTGTTTAACAAAGTAGTATAATTTCTAAGTAGATTTTCTTTCGAATATAAGTATATGAAACTTTACCAATGTATGCTCTTATGGTGCCAGGAGCAAAGGTTTCTCTTGCTGGCTGGAGCCATTTGTCCCTGATTGCTGCTGTATCAGTTATTGCATTCAGACTTCCACAGTTATCTAACTTGTTCCAAACTGTGAATACTTGTTGGCAGTGCTGCTCTGCCACCTTCTGTGGTCTGTTCTTTTCAAGACTCATCTGCCATTGCTTAAATTTTCTAAGCCTTTTCTCTATAAAAATTCATATACATTTCTGTTAAAAATGTTTCAAGAAAAATATAAATTGAAGTTGCTTCTGGCACATGGCTTACCCTTTCTCCATTCGCCCTGTTCCTCCTCTGTATCCTGGAGGTCTTCAGGGTTAGAGTTAGGGTCACTTCCTGGATTACTATAAAATGTAGAAATTTATTAATGTATCATACTTTATCATTCTATAAAACAATAAAAAGATTATGTAATGGCAAATACTCACCGACTTTCAAGTTTCTTGGCTTTAACCACTACCTGGTGTAGCTCTTCCCCCCTAACCCGCTCATGAGCATATACAAGGTGGCTGTCAAGCCTCTTCACAACTGCCCCACAGCCAGGTATGGGGGCACTGCTTAAGTCTAAAATATAACATAAAATACAAGAGGTATTGACATTTTGTTTTGAAACCAATGCTAAAATCCATGAATATTGATAAATGAATTATCTCAAATTCCTTACTTCTTTCTTGCTGTCTTCTGGCTTATTTTTGCCCCTTCTCTGGTATAGTTGTGGGCGGTCATAAGGTGGCGTACCATATGAACCACCTGGATGCCACAATCCTGACACTCCTTCCGGGCTCTTTTCCCACTACTTTGCTTTCTTGACACTGTTCTGGGTTTCTTCTTTCTCTCTTTCTCTGTTGAGGAAAAAAACTTTTATTAGGTTATAATATGTTTCCCATACAGGCAACAGAATATTCAAAGCATTTAGCATATTTACCCTTAGATTTCTCTAGAACCTTTCCTGGGGAAATTGGTTTGTGGAGGGAGGGTATCTGTTTTTCCTGTAAGGTAACCATTGTTTTAAATGACATTGAATGTAAACAAAATAAACTATTGATTTTCTTTAAAGAGAATTGAAGGGTATGGTTAGAGTTTTTAACTTGGTAATTTTCGCTATATCCTCCATTATATCATCATCATCTTCTTCCTCCTCGTCCGGTTTATAGTCGGGGTCATCCTCCCTTTCTATTTCTTCAATGACCTCAGGGTCTAACTCCATACACTGCTCCTCCTCATCATCATGTTCTACCTGTAACGTAAAAGTAAATACTACAAGCATTTGTTTATTTATTATTTAATTACTATTGTGAGCAAATGTTATATTTTTACCTTTTTTGTCAGTGTAATCTTTCTTTTAGGGCGGTAGTTCTTGAGGTTGGGATAACTTCCTTTTATAGGGCGCATTTTTATTCGCATTAGATTTGGATTGTGGGGATTGATCTCGAAGCTGTCACTCTCCGGTAACTAATAAAAGATTAACTTTTATTGAAGTGTTTTTGTCTTAAACACAACATGCTAAAAACAAATAAATTTGGGAGAAAACAATACTTTAAAATTCGGGTTAAATGGAACCTTCTTGAAGAAAAGATCCCGTTCCTCCTCTGTCATATCTCTCTCTGAGTTTAAAACAACCTAAAAAATATTTTTGTTAATTTGTATCATTTTAAATATTTATCATGTATTAAAGGTGTTGATATTCATAAACAGTCTATGTATAAAGCTTACTTCCTCATCTTGAGAGTGAGCCATTCTCCAAAACTTCACTTCTTATACACTTTCTACAATTAAAATTAGATCTTTACTTCTAAAAAGTGTACTCTTGCATGTTTACATGTAACTTGAAAATTTGGTTTATTTCGGGCAATTAATAAGGCTACATATGGCAATTATATATCCTTTCGTTTCTGTTTAAAGTTCTCGCATGCGCACCATTAGGGTGAGTTTACCTATATAGGTCACATGCTTTTTCAAATATACATTCCATTTGAATATTCGGTATTAATTGGACAGAAAATAAGGACTCAATTAGCAATTTAGTAACTCCTGAATTATCCTCTGTATATGTTGCGCATGCGCATAACTGGCATTTCTTTATGACAAGTTTTAATAGCTCTTACCTATATCTGTCAGCACACAAAATTTAATATCAATAGGATGGAAAATAAGGACACAATTAACATTCTAAAAATTCCATTTATTTGAAAATAACTGGCGCATGCGCAGAGGCAGGTGACATTTCTCGAGGTGATTAATTACATATTGTATGCAGGTATTTATATTCTAAATTTGGGATCTGTGGGATCAAAAGTAAGGACCCTATTGACATTTTAAAATTGTCTATTATCCTCTATATATGATGCGCATGCGCATACCTGGCCTTACCTTTATGACACTTTTCAATAGCTCTTACCTATATCTTTCTACATGCAAAGTTTGAGAGTGATACTCTTATAAACATCAAAGTTATAGACAATAACATACTATCCAATCAATTATTCCTTACAATTCAAATCAAATATCACACAAAGCAAAATTCAAATGTTAAATGAGTCTGGTTTATGTAGTTTTCACCAGAAAAACTTATTAAAACCTCTTTCTTATAGTGCCCAAGACTGTACTTTTCATAAATACACATAATTTTTTGCTGCAAAATACATATTAATTATGTTTTTAAGTAAATTTCAATGCTGTCTGCTAGCACGTGTTTACCTCTTGAATCCAAAGGAAATGAAAGAAAGCTAAAACAGAGAAAAGGAAACAAGTAAATAAGAAAAATCCGGAATAGTTTTATTTCTTCTATTTTAATGAAAATGATGAATAAAAACAGCAAAGCTTTTGCTTCTTTGCAAGATAATGAGAACTGAATAACCAAATTGTAAGTTACCACCTGTACAGGGCATTTGCATGCTGATTCATGATTAAGTTACATTTTACACTTTCTAACCCCGGGGTTAGAAAGTGTAAATTGTAACTTAATTGTTTTTTCTATAATGTAAATACTCTATAATACTTTCATTGCCATAAAGTAGACAAGATTGATAGTAGAAGGTGAAGGTCAAAGTTCAAGGTCACAGGGATCAATTATATACAAATAGGGCAATCGAGTAGTCGCGACAAGTTGAAAACACTAGAAGGTATTCATTTTTTGTCGCGACTTGATAATTCGATAAACCAAGTGTTGCAAACAATTTAAAACTTGATGTATTTTGTACGTACAATTAGAAACATGTTATTTTGTGTTTATTCTGCACATATTCCTTATCTTAGGTTTCAAACAGTCTGTCATTTCATATACATTACAACGTAATATATGGGATAAGTTGAACAAAGTATGACTTTATATGCTTTATTTTTCATTATAATGGCAAGTTATATCATTACAAAGTGTTTCTAAGCTTTAAAACATAATAATCTGCAAAAATTATAACAATTGTTCTAACCCCGGGGGTTAGAAAATGTAAAATGTAACTCAATAAATAATGAGATATGCTAGATTTATTTTTAGAGAAAGATAGTATTTTGAGGCATAATATTATTCAAAATATTTCAATTATACATATGATTTCAATTAAAAATTTAATTTCTGTAATTAAAAACATGAGAAAATAGTCTGAATAAATGTGTAAAAAGTAACCTAATAGGTTCAGATCTCAGCTATAAATCAAGATATAACGCTAAAACACAGAGGGTTAGGAAGCTCAAAACAGAGTAAAATCGGGCTAAACTAATCAATAAAATCGAAGAGATCGATAATTTGGGGTTAAAAATAATTAAGTTACATTTGAAATGATTAAGTTACATTTTACACAATTAAGTTACATTTTACACTTAATTAAGTTACAATTTACACTTGGTCTTGATTAAGCTACAAAAAGTGTAAAATTAAGTTACATTTTACACCTAGACTAGAACATGATATATAATTAATGAAATGCTAAACGAATCTTACCATCCTGAGGGGAATCAGTGGGGCGTGATTGGTCTACTACAAAATAAAATAGACACGCGTGTTTGTTTATATGTTGTTTAACGTCCCTCTCGAGAATTTTTCACTCATATGGAGACGCCACCACTTGCCGGTGGAGAGCTGCAAATTTTGTCCTATACTCGGCACTTACGGTCATTGAGCAGTGAGGGATCTTTTTCGTGCCAGCACCTACTGCGACACGGGACCTCGTTTTATACGGTCTCATCCGAAGGACCGGTCTCCATGTCCTACAGTGGGATTCGAACCCGCGACGTAAGGACCAACTCCTTACTCCGCGACTCTAGAGCAGACGCTCTAACCACTGCGCCACGCGGGCGACTAGACACGCGTGAAAATGGGGGGGGGGGTATCCTACACTAAATAGAGAAGAAAATAAAATCTTACAATACGGTACTGCATATGTTGTCGATAGGAAATAAATAAAAATGAGCAATTTTCTGGAATCCGTAGTAGTGAGAGAATCAGGAATACAATCAATAGAAGATGATGAATCCGTAGTAAGAGAAGTCACGGAATCAGTAGAAGTAATGGAAATAGGAACTACAGAAAAACAAACTTATTAATCCGTAGTAAGAGAAGTCACGGAATCAGTAGAAGTCATGGAAATAGGAACTACAGAAAAACAAACTTATGAATCCGTAATAAGAGAAGTCACGGAATCAGTAGAAGTCATGGAAATAGGAACTACAGAAAAACAAACTTATGAATCCGTAGTAAGAGAAGTCACGGAATCAGTAGAAGTCATGGAAATAGGAACTACAGAAAAACAAACTTCGAAAATTAAGTGTACATGTTGCATTACTAGTCGTATTGGTAATCTGTGGAAGCGAAAAAAAAGATAATCTAGAAAAGAGAGAGAGAGAGAGTCTCTCACCTCTTCTGGGGTGGACATTTCCGGTGTCAACAATGCGTAACTTGGAACTGTCGAAAACAATACGATGCGTTCCTATGGCGAACTCGATGTGAAGAGTGTCTTTTATCAGCACCATGTCCTTTGCCAAAAAAAAAAAACAAAAAAAAACACAAGAACAGTCTCCGCGGCACCTAGTAAATGCATCATTACAGCAAACAGTTGCCCGCGAACAACGTAAGGGAATGCACTGTGCATTCAATGCAAATAGCCACATAACAATAAACACCCGTATCCTCGCCATTGTCCCTGTAGAGTGATGGCAACGTCATCGGAAGAATCTATTGCGTGGAAAACAAGGGAGGGGAGGGGGGAAGTCACGTCAACACACACACGGAGAGAGAGAACAAAAAAAAAGAACATCCTATACATAATATGCCTTTTTTACCAATTCTCATTAGATTCTCCCATTTCCATACTAAAAGGGGGGGGGGCGGCTTCATATTTTGTTTTTTTTTTAAATAAACGCTTATTATTATTTTGTAGGTATATATATACAATGATGGTATTTCAATGTCCTTACTGCCCAAGAAGTTTCGAGAATGATGCTGCTTATCGGTTTCATAAATTTACCCGTGAAAGGATTCAAGAATTAAATTTACTTAATCCGGTAAAATTGCAACAAAGAGAAGACAGCTCCCCCTCCTCTCAACTCATTCAGAGATGTAGATGGTGTGGAGTCAAATTTCACGATAATGAAGAATTTTTTCTTCTTCACATGTATGTACATATGTATGAGGGCATACATCAAACCACCCAGAATCAAACAGGTTCAGGGTCGAAAGCCAGAAAATTATTCCGATATTCATTTACCAAATTAAATGAAAAAAAAAAACTTTAAAAAAAAAATCCAGCCATTGATCGACATTATATCGTGAAATTACACTCAGACGTCGTTCAGGCGAAACAGAAAGTTAGAGATGTCCAAGATGAACTTTCGGAGATGTTTGGGGCCACGTTAGAACAGTCTACAGAAAATCTGAAAGACTCTGACTTGATTCGTGTCATCGTCCATTCGGATACGTTAACCACTCCGATTTTCGTTTCATTGCAAAAAATCGGTGGAATGTCTTCTAAATATAGAAAGCACAAAGAAATTCACTTTTATAGGCTTACCCACTTCCGCCCCAGACAGGGGTTGAACTCTTGGTCTAAGGAATCTGTCTCCTAGCAATACTGGAACAGCGCTCGACCGCTCGGCTATCTAGGCAAGTAAAAATACTTTCGATGCCAATGGAATTCTTGCCGCGTTGCCCTATACCACATTCTTGAACATTTTATGAAAAAATCACCTTTTTCTCAAAATTTAATTATCATCTTTATCACCTTATAAATTTAAATAAAAACTTGTTGTAATAAAACAAACAGGTAGTAGACTATCATGCTTTCCAACTCATTGAATAGTAAGAAATATCTTTGGAAATCTACTGAGGGACCTTCTTGGCTGTTGTCAGAGTAAACGCTATATAAAGGCTATAAGAACGCTAACCAATATTCTTGTAAAACTATTGTTTAAAAATATGAAAAATACTGCTTAGTGATTACGTTTAAAAAAGAACAAAAGTACAAAAAAGTATATAAAATGAATGAATGAATCAAATTTTCCTTTAATATGAAGGGCAAGTAACACCCTCAAATTTTATTTAAACATAATCTTTTACTGTTGGAAAGGTTCACTGAAAGACCGACTTTTGTTGCAATAAAGTCATATCCACTATATCCTCCGAAAATAAATGTGTTTTTCGAAAAAGTAAAAAGTTAATAACATCCTTCTCAAAATAAGATTTTAGAGTTTGGACACTCTTCAAAGATTGTTCGACTTTGGGTATTTTTTTCTAACTACCCCCCTTTTTCCCCTAAAAAATGTTCTGCTGGTTGTAATATCTGAGAAAAATAATACATTCTACTGTTTATTCTGTGACATGAATGAAGCCAATTTTGTACAAATGTAGAAGAAAATTTTACAAAAAACAAACGTTTCAGTTGCATGATGATAGAAAAGAAAAAAAAAATATTGTAAATCTCTTACAGATCCAAAATTACCAAAGAAGTCTAAAAAAAAACATGTAGATCCTAGTAATCAAAGAAGTTAGGTTAAGATTGATTTATTGATTGTATGTTGTTTTACGTCCCATTTGAGAATTTTTCACTCATATAGAGACGTCACCATATATCGGTGAAGGGCTTCAAATTCTGACCTTTACTCGGCACTCAGGGCCATTGAGCAGTGGGTGCCAACGCCTGCCGTGACACGGGTCTCGGTTTTTAAGGTCTCATCCTAAGGACCCGCAACTTTCACTTCAAAGTGCCGAGCGTATGGCGAAGGAACAGTTGCTACCCCTTTTTTTATCGACTTGGGTCAGTCGCGGCCGAGATTCGAACTCGCGACCTCCCGATCACGGAGCGAGCGCTCTTCCGACTGAGCTACCGTGAACGGTAGTTAGGGTAAGGAAATGTGCTATTATGTGTATTTTACCTGTGTAGTTTTTAGAATACACAGTCAGGGTATAGACCATGCAATGTTTACATCTTGGTCTTTTGTTGTCCATGCGATGTGGTTCATATGACAGGTGCTCAATTTTTTTTATTCCCTGCGGTAGCCATGGTTCTTTAAATGTTTTTTAAAGTTCGATTGGGGTTGTTTCGTGGACTGTTTGTTTTTACCAATACATTGTTTCTTATCATTTGTCAACTTCTCCTACTTATCTTTCACGTAAAAGATAGTTTCTCTGGAAAAGAGTTGGCTCACTGAGGGCCGCCAGAGAATCCAAAAACTTCGAAAAACAGATTATATAAACTACATAGTCCGAAACATGGCTGAAATGTTGCTTACTCGACGTTAAACAATAAACAATGAATTATAAAACATCAATGTTGATTTCTATTAATGGAATAATCTAAACATACATTCCATTTACTAACATATACGAAATATTCATATTTTTTGACACAATTTCTTTGAAATAGGTATATTCCAATAATGAAACTCGTTAGTTAACACGAGCTACTGGTAGGTTTATGTACTTTTCGAAAGAATAATTACAAATATTGTCAAATTGACAAACGTACAAAGATTCATATGGTATGTCACCAAGTCACTGAAATGGGTGTTTCAGTCATCAAATTCCGTTGTAAATTTGAGATAATGAAACATTTTGCAAATTTGTTCTCTTTGTCTCCTAAAACATAAAATTATACAAAACCAAGATTTTGAATATATTTGGGGTAAGATAAGTCCCAAGCATAATAGCAGAACGATAATACTGTTAGAGCTTTCTTAAGATCAGGAGAGCATAAAATCTCTACTCCCCCTCTAATGATGAAACAGTTCATGATGTTGTTCTGTCGTCTTGAATAATCATCAACTTTGGTGGATCATCTCTCTTTGTTTTAAGTGACATGTTCTTTATCTATTAAGAAATTCACATACGATTCAACAAATAAATTTTAAAATCTTCAAATTGTTTCAATCTAAAATCGCATGAACTTGGGTAACAGTCTTATATGAATCCAAAAGAGCGGTGGCGTAAACCTCCTTTTTTTTTACCACGCTTGGGTCTCGGGCTCTCTGCTTTATCTGTCGAATTTTCTCAAACAGAGAGCTACAGTTCTGCAGCTAAGTTAAACCCAAAGAAGATGTCGTGATTAAATTGCCAATTCACGTAAAGAATCCCTTGCATAATAGGACCAGTGTGGCAACGCACTTTGAAATAATTACCCTTTTTGATATATTTTTTCAAAGTGCGTTAAAATTGGGACAAAATCAACGCACTTTGAAAAATGTTTTCAAAGTGCGTTAAATCTGGGACAAACTCAACGCACTTTGAAAACATTTTTCAAAGTGCGTTAAGAGTGTACAATAAAAATTTTTACCATGGAGACATTTAACGTACTTTGATTTAGACTTTTAGTAATAGATAACATTCATTTGCCATCTATCTTTCGAAAGACTTATGAATTGATCTACCCTCATCGAGAACGAGGAGAAGACGGGTAGAAGGTCTCTCAGCCCAACTCAACTCTTTATCTTTCTTGTACATAGGTACCAAATTGAAATGAATGGGGGGGGGGGGGGGGAGGCGTCGCTGAAGCCAAAAAAGTAAGCCCAGATTTACAATGCCTATATTATGTATATCTTTGCAAAAAAATGGGGGGACTAAGTCCCCATAGCCCACCCCCTTCTTCGGTTTTGATGCCCATGCTATACCCAAAATATATGGATTTACATAACTGGTATGATGTTGAAAACATTCAATGAATTTGTTAATGTAAAATAGATGTAAACTAGGAAATTCTTAATACAGTAAAATGTATGGGAAAAAAAAATCATAGAATGGAAAAATCAATTGTGCTCCCTGTTTCTTCAGAAAAATGCGATGCTTGAAGTCGATCACTAATAGCCTCCCAACACCTACCGAACTTATTACATACTAGAAATTAAAAAAAAATCGAAATTATGCTATTAAACAATTATTTCTCTATTAATTCTAAAAGATCCTTTTCCTTTTTATAACATTTACGAGATCCCAAAATATTTAATACGTCTATATCTCAGATCCTAAAGTGACTTCACCGAAAAATTATCCAACAAGGTTCAATTATTTATCATTCCTAAAATTTGCGAGAATACTGACCAAGCCAAACACATTTTTTTTTCAAAGCGTGTTAATATGGTCGATGTTAACGCACTTTGAAAAGAAATTTTATTTTTTCAAAGTGCCTTAACTTGGTCCCAAATTTAACGCACTTTGAATTTTTTTTTTCAAAGTGCGTAATTTATGAAAGTGTGTTGTAACAGACCAGCCGGTTTAAAAGGATAATTATGTTTAATTAAAGTAGTGTGTCTAATGAAATGGAACAGGTACTTTTTAATTAAAACCAAAAACACTTTATGGTTCTGTTGATCAATACTTTTCCTGTGTCTGCCAGTACCTGAAATATAACATATTCTTCTATGAATAAAACCAAGAAATGTATGTCAGGAAAAAATACCCATTATAATATTGATGATTTGTATTTTTAATTCTTTGTATCTATATTGTACCTTTGTGACTTCATTGTCATTTCTATATTCATCACCTGAATCTGGAGAAACTCTATTGACGGAAGAGTTTTGATGACGGTTTTCCGTCTAAAGCACACGTCTTTGTTTCCGAAATTTACAACTTGCAATAGGAATTCTTCCCTGACAACTAACATTGACGAATATTATTTAGTAATTTATATTAAAATTATATATAGTTTCTATGCGTTGTAAATGTGTGTGCTAAGAAGTAAGGACAATATACCAATAAAAGACCTGTCACAGCTATGATTAGATTAAGCAGTACAGTCAACATGGTTAAGGCAACATTTTCTATGAAAAGGCGCCAAAAACGATGCACTAAATATTCAATTGCAAGAAACACGAGTTACAATATCAAGGTGTTCTTTTGAAGAGTATGTCCATTGCTTTTCACATCGGTATTTTTGTCGTTTTTGACCCTCAGTCAAGTGACCGATTTAAGGTCAAAATTTAACCAAAAAGTACTAAAAAGTAAGTGCAGTAAGTTTCAGTTTGTTCCTATGTATATAGTCTATCTGAAAAGTGATGCTCATTCAGTCAGATTTCCGAGATATTGAAGTTATTCAGTAAAAACAAAACCTTTAATACAGAAGAGTTTTTTTCCTTCTTTCATTGGGAACTATAAACAAGAGGCCCATAGGCACACTGGCTAGGAAAAGAAGCAAAAATCAGTTCAGTATTGAAAAGTTTACATGGGGGGACTTGAATTTTAAACTACCTGATGATGCTTCCATATAAATATAACAAATTAAATGGCTTTGCAGATTTTTCCTACTTATTCATTTGCAAAAATTTGACCCTCCATTGTGGTCTGGCCTTACCCCCGGGGGCCCTCATTTGAACCAATTTGATTCTACACTAGCGGTACCTGATGATGCCTTCATATCAATATGATTAATCATGACTTTTCTGTTCTTGAGAAAAGGATTTTTATCTATATATTTCCATGTAAAACTTTGATCCCCCATTGTGGGCCACCCTACCCCCGGGGTCTTAACTTGAACAAACTTGTATCAACACTACCTGAGGATGCTTCCATTAAGATATGACCAATCATGGCTTGGCTGTTCTTAAGAAGAAGAGTTTTTAAGAATTTAAAGTTAATCCTTACGTCGCGGATTCGAATCCCAGACTGGTCCTTCGGATGAGACCGTATAAACCAAGGCCCTGTGTCGCAACAGGTGCTGGCACGAAAAAGACCCCTCACTGTTCAATAGCCATAAGTGCGAGTATAGGAGAAAAATTTGCAACTCTCCACCGGCAAGTGGTGGCGTCTGCATAAGAGTGAAAAATACGCGAGAGGGACGTTAAAACAGCAAACAAACAAACAAAACAAATATTCTGAGAGTATTGCATTAGCAATACTAGCAATACTACTCCCCTACCGGCAAGTGTAATCTGGTTCCCGTTAAGAATTGAAAATGCCATAATTCCGTCAAAAATCAATGAAGCGGGACGAAATGCAAACTTGGTCTATAACTAATCAAGGTTAAGTCATTAACCAAAAATCAGCTCATTATCTGAAAGCGTTTAGACGAAAATTGCGGAAAACCCTTAAAAATTGAAAAGGCCGTAATTCCGTCAAAAATCAATGAAGTGGTGTCACGACAGTCGTCGTGTTCTGTTCAGTCAGACACAACAAGATTTTTTTTTCTATTTACATTTTTTTTATATATAAATAAAATCAGTATTAACAATATTTACACAATATTTATATAGTTATAATTTACAATATGTATATCTTAAAAGTCTCTTTCAATCCACGTCATCCTGGTGTTCGCTCACAACCACGTCCAGACACGCCCCGTTTCACGACGGACTCCCGCCAACTGGCTCCCAGTGGGTCTCCGGTCTGTTGAACGTCATTGCCAACACACACATGACTAGATATTATCAGGATTATATCAGGAACCTTTAAATTAAATAACATTTTTAAGTCACAGGTTATGTATACCTTTAAAAAAAAACTAGTCACCATTGACTATCATTGCACAAATGGCACACCGTGCAAACAGTAAATCTAACCAAACACTGTTATATATGTAGACAGCGTTAAGAATACACAATTTCTTAACACAAGTGGTTTTAACAACTAAACCCACGACACCGACTGTATAAGCGGCAAAAAAAAAACCAAAATACATTGCGTGCGTACATAACTTAGTACATGCACAAAACCAGAACATTACACGCATGAGTAACTCTACTCAGCAAAACTTGTATACGTAAACTGTAACAAAAACATTACTTAACCCGTTTTCTTACAAAGTTAAAAAATCTTAATGCAATATCAAAACACTAAATAATAAGAAAATTTAACTTACCCCTCATGGAGAAATGGTTACCGATGTAAAAACTACCTATCTACACATCTTGGATTGTACGTCAAGCATGTAAAAAGTATGAAAACGTGGACCCCGACTACCTGGTCAGCAATGCAGCGATTTAAATACTCTAAATACAATAGGCTGTAACTGACCAATGCCTGCAATTTCTAAATTTGAGGTTCATTACAGGTAACAGAATAAAGAGGTCCCGTAAAGGAAAAAAAAATCATAAACATAAATAAAACAATAATCGGGATTAAATTTTGATTGTGACAAGTGGAACGAAATGCAAACTTGACCTGTAACTCATCAAGATACACTCACATACCAAAAATCAACTCAATATCTACAAGCGTTTAGGAAAAAAGTGCGGAAACCCAAGTGGGACAGACTGACAGAGGGACAGACAGACAGACAGACGGACGGACAGACTCAGAGGAAACCTATAGTCCCCTCCGGTTTCACCGGTAGGGGACTAAAAATTAATTTTATTATATAGTTTTCAAACACATCACTAATTCAGCATGGGAGATAACTCTAGTACTTAATATGGTTTGTTTACCTCAAATTTTAAACAAATAATATAAGGAGACTGTGCTTGGCTTCGTAAATCGTTCGTTATTCTCAAAATAAGTATTTTCTTTACGAGACAAAGATAAAAATAAAAATACACAGGGTATTTAATCGAAAAACTACCAATTCTGACACCAGTGTTGTATTGGAATATGAAGGAATAGCTCATTGATGCAGGTGTATCAAGGAGCTGCAAAACCTCCCAGGATATAACTTGGTCCATACATTGTCAGGTCTAAGAAGCAACTGAATATATAATTGTTTACAGTCAAGAACTCAAATAAGAATTGCGGGATCTCGAGTCCGATCAATATTTACTACATAAGTACAGCACGGAAGTTCTACTTCAGACATCTTCTAGTGTTTTTCTTGATGTTACTCATTAAATTGTTGGAAATTTTTCAAGTGTAGAACTGTATTTCGCAATCATTTCCAATAAACTTAATTAAGAAAATTTTAAAGCCATTAACAAAGTAATGTACATAAAAAGGACAAATATTATCTTTCATAAATTGCTACTTTCTGGTAAAATTATCCAAATATATCACTATTTTCCAGATTTCTAAAACTTCCCATTCCTTCATCTGTATCTTACCAAAACCATGTCAGGCGACAGATACTATGACGACACCCATTAAGAAGAGAAAAAAAACAGCAACTGTGACAGTTACCGTACATGTACCTAGTCCAAAAAGCCCAGGGGATAAATTCAATACACAGACTGACTCGCACTGGAAAACCATTACTGGTTTTCGAAAAAGCGTAAGCTCACTGGGAGCCGCCAGAGAAACCACAATTTTTTTAAATTGATCATATTCACTTAATTTGATCGCCGAAATATGGCTGAAATATTGCCGACTCTGCGTTAAACAATAATAATCAGTCAATCAGTCTTCCCCATGATAATATATATATATATATATATATATATATATATATATATATATATATATATATATATATATATATATATATGTATATATATATATATATAAATGTATATATATATATATATATAATCGGAAAAATAAGACAACGGCATTATTGGACCTTCCTTCAAATTGTTAAGATCTTTCATTCACCGATTAAAACCCTCACTCTGGTTAGATGTAACACCAATTTCGGGATGCAGGTTAATAAATTTTTTTACATAGGCACAAGCAAAATACTGTAATTTGGAGTGAACATGGGATTGGAAATATTCCACGAATCTTTGACTCCATTTACCTTTCCTTGATTCAATTTCATGCTTCATGGGTATTCTAAGAATTTTATATATTTCTTCAACATAAAAATCTTCCACCAGATGATTGATTGTATGTTGTTTTACGTCCCATTCGAGAATTTTTCACTCGTATAGAGACGTCACCATATACCGGTGAAGGGCTTCAAATTTTGACGTTTACTCGGCACTCAGGGCCATAAAGCAGTAAGGGATCTTTATCGTGCCAACGCCTGCCTGACGGGGGGCCTCGGTTTTTAAGGTCTCATCCGAAGGACCCGCAACTTTTACTTCAAAGTGCAGAGCGCATGGCGAAGGAACAGATGCTACCCATTTTTTATCGACTTAGGTCAGTCGCGTCCGAGATTCGAGCTCAGGACCCCCCGATTACGGAGCGAGCGCTCTATCGACTGAGCTACCGTGAACGGTCCCACCAGATGAGAGAAAGTGTACTTTCATATACCTTTTCTTAAATAACGCCAACCTACAATTTTCAGGTTTGTCTCTTCCTCAATGGCATTTAGTATACCCCGTTCCATATCAATTGCTATCGGGACATTAGCTAGGTTATACTTGCAATATTTTCTTAGAATGTCGAAGATAAGCTCGTGGTGAGATTGAAAATTTCGTTCGTAAACCATGAACAAGGCAGCCAAAACAGGCTTTTTCTTCGAAAACTTGGTATTTAAACAAAATAGCAGATGCACAAAAATCACCCATAGAGAACGTGGTGTCATAGCGCAGGAGTTGTTCAGTTTTACTGCCATTTAGTTCTTTTAACATTTCCTCCATTCCAATAATTGCAATTAGAAATTGGAAATGAACAAATCTTTTGTCTTCATAGGCAATGACTTGTAAGTTAATCAATGCATCTTTTGTTGGCCTTTCACCCAATTTCATTTTTTCTTTGCTATAATGTATTTAACAAACATTTCTTGACATGTCCGTGATTTCAGCATGTTCATCCGTAACAACCGATTCTTTATAAATTTTATGCGCACTTTTATCATTGGCCTTTACGTTTTCTTGATTTTTTTTTTCCACGGAGAGTTTGAATTCTCACAGAAATCTTTGTCTGTTTTCTGTAATTTCCCTGAGCGTTTTGTTTTGAAAAAGACGCATCTCCAAGATAGTGTATCACGGCAATTTTAAAGTTGGAAGATAAAGGGAGATATACCATGGCAATACCATGAAATCTCTATAATTTCCAATAATGAAATGTCATTTAATTGCCTATAAATTAAATGAAGATCGACAATTTAAAAGTAAATAGGTTAATCCAATGTTTAATATTTACCTCTTATCATCCTCTTCTAATTCCAATATTTCCTTCAGCTTTGTTTTGAAGTCTTTTGATAGTTATAGGAAATCTTTTCTATGACAATCTCTCTATCATAAACAGGTAGTGTTGTAGAACTTATTATTACTAAGCATTCAAAAGCAGGCTATACTGTCTTCTTTTTATGATTGAGGGAAGTCAACAGTAAAAATTATAAAGTGATAAACCATCGTCTCAAAGCGCGGTTCGGAGTCCGCATATAGCTCTCTCCTACCCGTGGCTGCTTGATCATATAAATTGTCGTAATCTTGAATATTTATGCCCTCGTCACCTGCATACGGGGTTTATATCTCTCAGTTGATTCGATTCGCAAGAGCATGCTGTACGTATGAATAATTTCTTAAACGAGGTAAATTATTGACAAACAAATTGATGAAACAAGAATATCAACAGTCTCGTTCAAAGTCATCATTACGTAAGTTCTATGATCGATACAATGACCTTGTCAGCATATACAATTTATCATTGGGTCAAATGCTGACTGACGTTTTTCATACTAATTGTTTAGGCCATTATATACACACTAAAATGTCGACGGATTTTTCCGTTATTTCCCGATCATGACAAGGAGCACACGGCGGGTGTGACCGGTCGACAGGGGATGCTCACTCCTCCATGGCATCTGATCCCACCTCTGAATTTTTGGAGGTCCGTGTTTGCTCTGCTCCAATTTTGTACTATTTAATGGACTTTTGAGCTTGAATACTGTTCGTTATGTCCATATATTTCACTCTGTGCTGTGACGTCATGTTCAGCCAAATGGCAATATTTGTTTCCATCGCAATTGAAATCAAGAATTGACATCATCAATAAACAAACTACACAGGTAAAATTGCAACGTATGTTCAGCATATGTTTCGAGTAACATATGTTGAACATACGTTAAACATATGTTGACCATATGAATTTTCGACAGTATGTTGAACATATGTTTAAAATATATGTTGAACATATGTTTAAAATATATGTTGAACATATGTTTAAAATATATGTTGAACACTTGGCAGACTCAAAACATATGTTGAACATATATTTGTGGTAACTATATGTTTAACATATGTTGAACATATTTTAAACATATGGTTGTTTCAAACATATTTTCAACATATGTTTTAGTTTCACATAAAATTCATACTGAACATCATATAATAACCAATCGCCTTTTCACATTTATTTCATTTAATATTAAATTAATGTTATCGTTATTTGAATTAATTTTATTTAAATTTAACGAGATAAAAAAATTAATTTAATGTTAATCAGTGAACCGACAATAATTTAATATTAAGCGTAATTTGAAAAATTCGAGTTAAATGTTATATTTTAACATGTCAGGGGCGGATCCAGCAAATTTTGAAAGGGGGGGGGTCCAGGTCGGTGCCCCCAACACACATGTATAGAATCGCACCATAGGCACTTCAAGCCCGTACCAACCTCCGGACCCCCCCCCCTTTCTGGATCCGCCAATGCAATTAGACTGCATGTTAAAAAAATTAATTTCAATAGCAAGTATCAAGATCAATTTGAATACATTTATTGAAAAGAATGGTCATTTCTTGTACAAGCTTACATAAAAAGGGGGAGGGGTGAACTACTCTGTTACCCTGCACCCCCTCCCCCACTCGTTTCTCCAAATTCAGCCCCCTCTTTTCTTCAAATTCAAAATTGTCTTCTTGAACATGGTATTCCCCAAATCAACTTTATCAAGAATTAATAAATTTGTATTTACCCCGTTTTGTTTGGATTTATTTTATGAGTGAAATTAAAATCATTCCACATTTTATTTCCGGACCGATTTTGGTTTTTATCGGATGAAAGTGTACTACGTCATTTTTGACGCCACTGCTGCAGCAGAAGTATTGGGTGTTAGAAACAAGTAAGTGCTATCAGTTATGTTTTTTAAGTTGGTTTATGGTGTTTTAAGAGAATTTCATTACGGTTATAGATTCATACGAACTCTTAGTACTCTCGTGACTTGCATAACATCTAACTGTAGTTGTAATTAATGCAGTTCGTAAAAAACGACACATTCAGTGATCTTATCTAGGCGTACATGCTACATTATTTTAGATTTGTTTTCGATGATTCACGAATGGAAAAACTATTTAGCATTGCTAACTTTTCAGATTTGTTGGATAGACTGCACTTTACCGGTACGGCCGCCATTTTGATTCCAGATCCGCGCGTGAGATGGCACGGCGTAAATACTTAGCAACGTATCAACTATGATGGGTGACGCCATTTTGTTTTGTAGGGAAGCGAAAAAAGGTAGCAACGTCATACCTTTGGACTGCACTTTACCGGTACGGCCGCCATTTTGATTCCAGATCCGACTCGATTAAATTGGTGCATGCACCCGTTTCTTTGTTCTTGAACTCTATTGAATGGTTTACCGTCAAATGGGTATATCCTTCCTTTTCTAACGAGGAATACGCTTTCCAACAATCAGAATAAATTGTGGTTCCAGGCTCCACGTATTTCTGAATAATTGGAACAAGTGTGGCTGCACTTCTATCACTCACAACCTCAAAGAAGCATCTCTTGGATTCTCTCTCAATGCCACCGAAAATCCTGACACCATCCACTCTTTTTCCACGATGATACTTTCGCTTACCGAATTTGCTCTCGTCAATTTCCACAGAATTACCTGGCCCTCCAATCTTCTCGCTATCTTGTCGCAAAATGCATAAGCATACCTCCCTAGCAAAATTTCTCCAGTCCACTATTGTATGTTCGCTGCCTAAGTTTAACTCGCGTGAAATAAATTCGCCAGGTAAGTCATAAATCCAATAATAAGTAAGTTTTACAATCTGTTCCAGTAACAGCTGTGATTTTGAAAACCACAGAAGGCAGGCTCGGGTCACGTGACTAGCAACGTCATACCTTTGGAATGCCGGCAATGAACAGAAAGTAACAGGTTTGTTTTGGAAACCCAGAAAATTCTGATTAATAAACTTCGTTAAGAAAACGAGGTTTATTAACATGAAAAATGACGAGGATTTCAAAAAATAGATTATTTTTGCATTTTATTGCCGTTTTAACGAAATCGTCACGCTGACGCGTGACTCTATTATATAGGAGGAGCACGTGCTATTTTGTACGTACCGGTAAAGTGCATTTGTCCCGATTTGTTTTCCTTTTGTCGACAGTTACGTTTGCATATTTATGTACGATCTTGATGAAAGTGAAAGTAGAAATTTTGCATTGCAGTTTGTGTGTAGCCTATGTTAGATGGTTATCCACTCGGCTCTTTTATCAAATTTTTAATGGAAAATGTTTGTTTTTATTATTTATTAAGCAATTGGAGTTCAGTGTCAGAGTGCCGTTTTTATTGAAAGAACCCAAAGCTGTTAAGACTGACGATTCAACCCTGATTTGACTGAAGATTGCACGATCACAATACAGGTGAAAAGAATTACATATAATAATCACAGTATTTACAGGGTGCATATAAGTAATGACTCTTTAATAACAAAATAGTTTTTGAGAAATTTCTTTTTGCTTCTTATGTGGCAATATATGCAATGTATACGCCAATAAAGATACTACTACTTAATTCTACACTGTTTTGCATTTATTTACCAAAAAATTGTACTGTCTTTTTTTGGCTAAAATATTGAAGGTATGAATATGGATAGAACTTGCTGGCTTTTAAACTATAGAATATCTGAAAGATGATCAATTTCAGCCTAATCTGGCATTCAAGATATTAGTGTATATATGTAAATGTATTTGAAAGTTCATCAGCTAATTTATTACTTATTTATATATTAATTGACATCGAATTTTATTTCAACACTAGAGAAACTAGAGACTTGTACTCACTCTCTTTCAAGTTTCTTTTAAGTTTTGATTGGAATTTGATTAGAAAGTATTTACTGTATTTATTTTATAATTTGTATAGGTTCAATATACAGTCTGTCTGCTATGAATAACATGGAAGAACACCACGACCCTAGGCTTGCTTCAGAATAGGTAAGTACAACCTGTATTACAAGCTTTGTTTTCTTCTTCCAAACAAAGTTTTTCGATATACTGGAAACAAAATGTCTATTTCTCTGCCTGTATTTTTATTATATCCAAACATACATTTGTATCTGATTATCCATTTGATATTAATATATTATATTATTTCAACATTCCAAATTCATTTGTATACATTTAGAGAAACTAGTTGTATTTTTTATGATTTTATTATTAAGCATATCTTCCAAGAGAGAAATTGTCTTGGACATAACATTATATGGTGTTACACAACACCATATAATGTTTTATGAAATTAGTTTTAACTCATATCATAACTGATAACTGTTTAGGAGAATGGGGTATGCATTTGTTTGCACATGCATATGACAAATATATTCAGTGTATGAACTTAAATTACACGTAGACTTTAATTTGTACATGTATTTTAGAAAACCTGTATTAATCAACAGAACCTTAAAATTGGAGACTCCACTGAAGTGCCACCCGGTACCTTAACATGTGACAATTTCAAATCCTATGATGAGGTTCCAAGGGGTTGTAAAATGAAAGAAAACAAAGAACAGGCCAAGAAACAATTTTTAAGTGCTCAAAGTAATTACTCTTTGTGCTAACTAATACTGGTATATATTTATTAATTATACATGTAATTGTAATGAAATTTGGACGTCTTAATTTTTATTATTTCTTCTTTATCATATCAGAAGCAATACAGTCACTGTCAGGGAAATAAAGCCAGAATTATGTAAAAATTTGAAAAAATAAACTCAAGATTAATGCTTGAGATTGTGTTCTTTGATTTCTTATTATTAAGTGATTAAAGGACAAGAGTACTATTTAGTTAAGTTTGCAATCCAAAGAAATACAAAATAATTAAACAATAAATGTAAATAAGAAATAAAATTAACATATGATTAACATATGAAAAACATATGAACTTAAACATATGTTAACCATATGTTCATACATAACATAAAAGCAACATATGTTAAACATATGATCAACATATGTTCATAAACATATATAAAACATATGTTGCTCGTTTTTTATGGCGAACATATGTTTCAGAACATATGTTCAACGTATGTTCAACATATGTTAAACATACGTTGCAATTTTTCCTGTGTTATAGTAGACTAATTATTAACAGAACAATTCGAGGTCTTTCCTTCTTTGAATTTCAATATATATATATTTTTTATATTTTAATCTTTACATTTAAATTACATGAAAAAAACTCGCAAATTGCCTGAAAGATTGATACATTTTTTTAAATGTAATGGCCTTGACCTTTGAACTTGATTAGATACCGAGATAGATAAAGTATGTTTTACGATGTTTATTACAGCATCCATCAACTTGAGAACAATACTAATGAATCATGCACTCATTACTGACCTGTCGCTCATTATATCAAAGAAAAGTAGGGCTAATTTAAAATTAAGAGAATGTGAACAAAAAAAAAATAGTACTATTTTTTTTAAGATCGGACTCGGTATGCGCAATATGTTAATCGTTGAGACAGCATACATCGAAGATGATATTTCCACCCTTCTTCCTAAGTCCCTATATATTTTACTGGTGAGTGTTTACCATCTAATAAAATTCGTAACCCCCTTTTCTCTTTCAATATATATAATGTTTTAACAAACACGTATAAATTTAGGAGAAAGAAAAACAATTAAGAATTCATTTTAAAAAAGGGTAAGATGTTAGAAGAAAAGTCCTTTTCACTAGTACGATGAAATATATGGAGATAACGAACAGTATTCAAGCTCAAAAGTCCATTAAACAATACAAAATAGGAGCAGAGCAAACACGGACCTCTAAACATCAGAGGTGGGATCAGGTGCCATGGAGGAGTGAGCATCCCCTGCCGACCGGTCACACCCGCCGTGTGCTCCTTGTCATGATCGGGAAATAAAGGAAAAATCCGTCGACAATTCAGTGTGTAAATAATGGCCTAACAATTAGTATGAAAAACGTCAGTCAGCATTTGACTCAATGATAAATTGTATTTGCTGACAATGTCATTGTATCGACCATAGAACTTACGAAATGATGACTTTAAAAGAGACAGCTGATATTCTTGTTTCATCAACTTGTTTGTCAATAATTTACCTCGTTTTAGAAATTGTTCATACGTAGAGCATGCTCTTGCGTATCGAATCAACTGAGAGATACATACCCCGTATGCAGGTGATGAAGGTATACTGCTGCATAAGTAAGGGAAGTTGACGATTGAAAAGTTAAAGTCATCACGTTTATCATAAAGCTTGGTTCTTAGATTACCATTAACGTCTTTTTCAAGTAAAATATCCAAATATGAAACAGATGTGTCAGACTCTGTGGTATCTTTTATCTCAAGCTCACCAGGATATATCGTATCGACATAAGAATGAAAATAGCCATTGTTAATTGACAATACATCGTCGATATATCTAAATGTCGAGTTGAAGGCCACAGCAAGTGTTTTCTTCTTATCACGTACAAGATTTTGGACAAATTCTGCTTCATATGAATACAAAAAAAGGTCTGCTAATAACGGGGCGCAATTGGTACCGATGGGAATTCCAATAGATTGTTGGAAGACCTGGTCTCCAAAAACCACATAGATATTGTCAATCAGAAATTCAAGCATCTTTTTAATGTCAACTTCAGAGTACTTGTGTGTACAATCAGAATGTTTTTTAACAAAATAATTTTGCAAATGACCAATGACAAGGTAAATATATTTACGAGTTCCATTTTTATTGAAAAAGCAGCTGTCAATGATATCAAAAAGCCTGGACTTAATTTATCGTGGGGAATGGTTGTGTATAAAGTAGAAAAGTCATAAGTTTTTAAGCTGTTGATTTTGGTAAAATCTTGCGATTTCAAATTTTCCAAAAGTTCCTTGGAATTTTTAAGTATCCACATCTGATTTACCCCACTTCTCGAATATATTGTTGCACAGTACTCTTGAAGTTTCTCCTTCACCACTGTTAATATCTTAGTGAGGAGTAAAGAAAGAGGCTTGGTTGAGCATTTACTGGATCCCGCTATGTATCTTTGTTTGTAAGGATTTTTATGAAGTTTCGGAATCCAATATAAATATGGTAATTCAAATTCATTTTGGTTGTTTGGAATATTAAAAATATTCAAAGCTGACATATGATTTTGAAGAATCTTTCTTAGAAAGGGAACTACGAGTATAAGTTGGATTACCACTTGTAGAATTAAATCCAAGTTCCTCTAAAATACATTTAACATAATGAGCCTTACAAAGACAATGTTGTTACCTGCTTTGTCGGCAGGGACCAGTACGTACTGATCATGTAATCTATCTAATTCTTTTTTCACTTAGGCGTAATAAAAAAATATGTTTGTTTACGGTTACCCGACCGACCCTATATTTAATCGCCGACCCAAATTTTTTTTTCGTCGTAAAAATCCGGAAGTCACTCGCCGATCAGTTTAACATTTACATGCATCATAGGTCGTGCGTTTGAAATCGAAAGTACAAAATGGCGTGCTCAATATCGACATCCACATGTTCGTTGGAGTTTGAGGAATGTCCTCACATGAAAGGGATGAAACTTATATTGGAATTGCCGAACAACATGACATTTACTCAAGTTTTTGAACGATATCATGCCACACATATAAAGGTTCCTGAATTTCGAGTCAGAGGCAAACAGAGTGGGAGCAAAGATGGTAACTGTTTTGACATTACCCGAGGTTTGACCATCGGTGAAGTTATATCCGCGTTTGACATTCGATGCTTTGAATTCAAATGCTTACCATCTGATCACGACGGAATTCGACAAATGATTACTGAAGCAGCTTCAACCGCAACCAAAAGTGCAAGCAATGCCTTTCAAATTCTCATGGCTGGGGGCAAGGGTTATCCCAACAAAAAGGTAGGGCATGTTTGTTTCATATGCACGATGCTCTAGGGCATTTGTAGTAGGTTTCAGCTAGGATTTATAAAAATATATTTTATAATTTTTCTGTTTTGCATTATTGCCAAATTTAATAAATATAAACCTGATGAGGATATTGGTTTGGCGTATATCAATCCTGAAACATTTTTTGTTCTCTTTTCTCGCAGTAGTGGGATGAAGGCTGGTGTGAACAAAAAGGATGAGATGTTTAACATGTTGATTGATGATTTCGTCCAAAGAAAACTAAGCTTTGCGAAAAGTACAGCTAATTCTGAGGGTTCTTACTTCATACAGGTAAATATCTAGTCATTATTTAGAATCTTTTTATTGCCTATAAAAGACTGACTGTATATTTTTTCTTACATCCAATATAAAAGTTTAATTTCTGATTTGAATTTTGACAGGATACTTTGTCAGGAAGGTATTGTATTTCCTTAAAGAAACTCATTCATTAATACTAATTTATAAACATATATTTAGTGTCTATCAGTGTAACACTGTAATACATTTAGCTTAGAAAGGCATGTGGTGTTGTCACAGCTTAATCTGCTTTGCTTTGATGTATTTTATATAGATAGCTTTGAAATTCTGTAAAGCAATTATTAATCAAATTCTATATTTATATGCATCATATTAAAATATATTTGATGGGTCTATTTCACTTGAAAGCTTATCATTCATCTTTTAAAAATAACTGCAATGTAAAGCATTAACTGCAGTCTTTGTTTTATTACTCTAATGTTTTCTCTCAATCAGCTTTTTCATTGCCAGAATTATTATTTAATGAGCATTTACTTTAAAATTTCATCATAACAAAATCTTTATATCCTGTGTGTTGTAGGTGCTGTGCAACGCCCTTTGGTACTTAACAAACCAACACTCAGTTATTGATGAAGCATCTCGACATAAGAAAAATGTGCAGCCAGTTCCAGTTGTGTTTTCCAAATACGAAGGATTTAATGACTTAAAACGAAAAAAACTTAAAAGTCAGCCACTCAAGCTCTCAGATTTAAAAATGCATGCTGAAGCAATTTATAGTTTAATGTTAAAACCCGTTGTCAACTCTAGCCCTGAATGGAAGACTGAAAGTGATAATTTCAAACAGCTTGCAAACTGTATGCTATGTTATAGCCAGTATTTAGAAGAACAGCAGAGAGCAACAACATCATATCATGCTTTGACACATCCTGTACGCACCAAAGGAGAACATGCAACAGTTGAACATAGAAGCAGTGGTGTGACAATAAAATTAAAGTATTCATTGCTGGATGCTGCTATGAGAGAAGCTCAGCCAGAATCTCCAGTATTTTTTGATGAGTCTGTGCATGTTGAAGAACCGTTTGGCAATTCCATTCAAAAGTACAGATTTTTTAATGAGCTTCAACTCACTGTTCCTGTTGACATAATCAGATACTGCCCTGGAGGACCACAAGTAACAACAGTGTGTATCTTCAAAGTTATGGAGGGTCGTCCTGAATCTGTAATTCTTACCCAAGGAGCTAAATTCCTCCAAAAGATCTCTTCCCAACTTAAAGAAGTACACACTAGAGCTCAGAGAGCAGAATTTGATTCAATGGTCAACAACATAGCACATATCTCACCAGCAGTCAAAGCATTTATCTACAGAACATTGACTAACGATGCATCTGCACCTGTCAATCCAGTTATGGAAGAAAGACTTAGACTAATTTCCCTGGGAAATACTGATATTATTGATGACTTGCGACACTTGAATACAGGAAGACCACATGCTTTTGATAACTTTTTTCAGAAGCTTCAAGAAGTTGTAGAGGAAGTCACAGCTGCTGATGATCGCAGACACAATGTGTCATATATCTCAGTGGATCTCTTTAAAAGAAATGATAGCTCAAGCTGCAGAAAAATGTGAAAACGATGACCTTATTCCAAGTGCCAGTCTTGTTCGATTGCAGTTTGCTCCACGCAACCCTTATACCCACAGGGCACTAAATTTCACATCCAAAATTGATGTACAGTACAAAATTCAGAGCCGAGAATTGCGAGTTAGCCACCCAGATGCCCATTATTGTGCTGCACAGCTGAAATATTTGAAAGAAATGTCTGTTGAATTACGAGACTCTGCATTACTGTTTTTTTTGTGACGACAAAGCTAAAGTTTCTATTGGGGAACCTAAAGCTCCAGTATCTACTGGAGTCAGAGGAAAAGCGACAATTGTTCCTGTAAATTCAACATTGTGTGCCTTAGATCATGATATGACAAAAGCTTCTTTGACACCTTCTGTTTATCTTAAATGTGATATTCCTGAATCACCTGCACAGTCTTTTGTCCAAGGAGAAGTTACAAATGTTGTGAATGACTCTGTATTTGAAACATCTGGTCCATTTCGCCATGCAGCATCCCTAGTCAAAATAGCTGCGAAAGAGAACAGGAAAATTTTGCTCAGATTTACTGATGGTGGTACTGATCAGCGTAATAATCTGGAATCTGTTAAGTGTTCTAGCATTGCATATTTCGAGAACTGGATATGGATATGCTTGTCTATGCACGTTGTGCTCCAGGCCAAAGCTGGACCAACCCGGCAGAACGAATTATGTCGGTCTTGAATTTAGGGCTACAAAACTGCGCACTGGAGAGACAGTGCTGTGATGAACAGACAGAAAAACAGTTTCGAAAGTGTAATTCAATGGCTGATATCAGGTCAACAGCTGAAAATGATCCTTGTTTAAAGCTTAAGTGGAAAGAGTCTGTGGAATGTACTCAGTCTATTGTTAGAAATAGATTTCTCAGACTTTCCCTTAAAGACAAACCAATGCAAGCAATGGATCCCGTAAGTGAAGAAGAGATTGATCTTCTCAAAAGGCACCTGAGAGAGCTCTTCCCAGGTATGGATATTGAAAAGCTGCAGAAAGTCCATACGTCCAAAGTAGTAGAATACAATGAATGGTTACATAGACACACAAGACAACGTCATTACTGTTTTCAGATCCGTAAATGTGATGACCGCAGTTGCTGTTCAGAACCACAAAACAAAAATCTTGCTTGGCTACCAGATCCAGTGCTGGATGAATTAGGTGACCATTACCTTCCCTACAGCTCACTGAAATCCACCGACACTACAGAGGATGACAGACCTTCCCTCAGAAAACTGCCTGAAACTCAGAAGACTAAGAGAAAGTCCTCAGATGCTCCTACTACAGCTACAGCTGATGCAGGAATGAAAAATCAAAATGACACTCCTGGCTCTTCTGAAATTTCTAGATGTACTAATTCTGTCATAACAGCCCAGAATGCACGTGCACTGGTGAACTGTGTTGAATGTAGAAAACCACGTGTTTTATATTCAAAACAGAAACTTTCCCAGAGACAACAAGTTACCCTTGCTCTTAGTCTAAGTGAATATGACTACACTTGTGGGGGCCCCGTTTTGCCCCCAAATCATAGTTTGGCCAAATGTGTTCAGATAAGATCTGAAATCAGTTGTATTTCTCCCATTGAAGTGCCATACTACTCAAGTGGTATTGGCAGAGGAGATTTGTGTGCCTATTGTGCTACTGAAGATAGTCAGTGCAACATAGAATTGAAGAAGAAATACAAAACGGTTCTACCATTGTGTGGTATCTGTAAGGCAGCTGGCGAAAAAGGTATCGTTTATCGTCCTTATGGTAACCCCAAACATAAGTAAAGCACCACACAATGGTAAAACCGTTTTGTATTTCAAACATTCCATGTGAATTTGTCTGTAAAAAAATTTAATACAGTAAAAAAAAACCTACCTACCGACCCTTTTTTTTCAGCTGGTAACAGTAAACAAACATATTTTTTTGTTTGGCCTTATGGATTATTGAATACAGAAGGATAGATGGTTCTCATATTGCCCCTCAATCTTTTAATGCGTGATATTAACATACATCTGATACATTTAATCCATTCTGACAAAGTGTCAAGGTCTTCTTTTTCATGTCTGGCCCATCGCCTGGCGTAGTCCTCTATAGAATCCATAATATTTATGAAATTCCGACGCCAGTTGAAGGATCGGGGTTCCCTAAATTTAGGACCTTTTAAAATTTGTGATCTAAGGTCCTCATTATTAACTATATTAACGTCACCAGTAATAACGTGTCCAGCAGGACTATAGTTATAGGGTGAAGAAGAACATGAACACGATGGAGGATTATGTTTCAGATATTCGATATCCAGGCCCTGTAAAGTTTTCTTGTAATTAAAAAGTTTGGAAGCAATAGTCGATGTATATTTGTAGGAAATACAAGGTGTAGTCTTTAACTTGAAATATGGTGGAATACAAAACTGGACCCTTTTGTGATTAAGAATATTATATTAACCGCGTCAATTCCTTTGTTGGCATATTGAAGTTTAAGGAAAAAACGGATTGTTTTAGCTGCATTTTCTTCTGTAAACCGCGGGGGTTTGAAAAGCCTATGATTTGCAATATCCATAATCACAGATCCGAGCCTATATTCTGGTGTCGAGGAATCAAAAGATGGACTTTCCTTGACCTTTTCAAGAAGACTTTTTAAAAGTTTCAAAGGGACAGAGTAAAGTTTGGTGCGAATATGATGTAGACCTAACTGTTGATTTACGTAAGGTAGTAATGAATCAAAAGAGACATCGTGTATTAATGGTTTATTGTAAGACCGATACCCATGACTACGCTTACGTCTCTGTGTATGGTTAAAAAGTCCCATCACATTTACATTGTTACACTGTGGACTGGAAAGATTTCCAACACTATCGACACTGTCATTACATCCATAGGGAAAGACTGTCCCTAGCTTTCTAATCCAAAATTCTTCTCGTTGTCTACGGAAAGGTGTACTCAGTGATGGACTGCTTGTATGGTGGTAAATCTTTTCTAGAATTCTAACTTTCATTGACAAAATAGAGTGATCAGGGAAATTAAAATGTTTGTATAAAAGTTGCTGACCCCCGTTATTTATCTGAAATCTATGACCTGATGTTCTTTTATTGAGTGATCCTTTAGTTTCACCAACATAAACAAGTCCACAAAGATTACATTCTATTCCGTAGACAACATGAGAAGATTTGCAGTTCAGATTTTCCCAAGTTTTGGTACAGAAGCTCTGTCCAGTAAGATTACTGGTGAAAGAAGAGTTATCAAAATGTCACAGGTTTTACAGTTTTTCGCAGAACATTTTGAAATAGAAGACATGGGATCGGAAAAGGAGTCTTCGAATATATCTCTAATAGAAACTTTACATTCTTTCAATTTTTTGTATGAACTATTGGTTTTATACCAAAACTGGGAATCTGAAGACTGTACATATGACGTATGTTTAATATCTCTGAGGATAATCCGAGGGGCACCGAATGAACTCCTCGAGTCTGTGTCCCTTATAGACTCAAAAGAGTGACACCTTTTTATACTGGGCGACGCGTCTGCCAGTATCATTTCGTTATTCTGTGTACTCATGAATGAATAGGTACCGAACGACAAGTATCCTCGGGGGCAGACTGTCCACCAGCAGAGATACATGTTCGGTGGTTAAAATGAAATATATGGAGATAACGAACAGTATTCAACAGTATTCAGTGTATACAGTATTCAGTATTCACCATATGAAACGGATTTACGTATTAGTGAAAAGAAGGTCTGATGTTTAATGTCAATATTAAGACTTTTCAAGCTAGTTCAATTGATTTCAGGTCCAATAACGTACTCAGACGTTATTAATGAGGGGGTTACAAGCATAAAGTAGCCATTTTTTTTCTATAGTATATATTAGTAAAACTATTGTCGTTCCCTTTCCCGGTTATTAAGGCCATGCAAAAATCAATTCAAGTTGTTGAAAAATATATATTACTCCAAACTACAAAAAATATGAACAACCCAACGAGGACATTTTTTAATCATTTTATTTGCATTCTTGTTGTCTTCGACTTCTCTGAAAAAGAAAAAAAAAGTTCAATTGAATGAAAAGAAATTGAAGTTATAGAATAAAACAATTTATTTATACAAAGTAACCCTAGATAAAAACCGAAGAAACTATATCTTAAAAAAATTGCATTTTTAATCAATTAACTGATAAACTTAATATATTACTGATTCAAAATTTCTTACATTTCCTATACTTCAGATTTTCTTTTCAGCCCGCGAACCTTTACCCCCTCTCCGAAACACTTGTCTGGAAATATGTATGCCATCTGTGAATCTGAAACTGAGAACACATCTTCGCCAACCTCAAGAAGATTGCTATAAAACATTTTTAAAATAATTTAAATGAAATGTAGAGATAACAAACAGTAATCAATTTTTTTTTTTTAAAGATGAATGAACAGATAAAAAAAATGAGTAAATACTTCTCGTCAATAAATAAATGGAAAAAAATAAAATAAAAAGGTAATGAAATTAATCAGACTCTAAATATCCAAAATAAATTTACCTGAACAAAAGCCTCTTTAATAAATAAAAGAAATTATTTCGAGAAAAAAATACCATCAATATTTATGAAAGTTTATAAAATAATTTATAAATTGAAAATGATAACTGAGTAAATTCTAATTAAAATATTGAAACAAAAGATACTTAGTTTTATCTATTTATTAATTAATCAATAAAACAATAGCCTCTATAATTTATTTCCCTATCACTAATAAATATATACCTTTCAAAAGACACAGAGTCAACCATTTCGTTGAACTCTTCTTCAGATGCTTCTAAGTCCTGTATTCCCTGCAGTTGTTCAAATTAAAACTTGAATGTCAGATACTGATTTAAACTTATTTCAAAAAATAACACACCCGGTGGAACCTTAACAATAACAGAGCTCGTGCCCTGTTTACAAAACAGTTTACCTTTCACCGGGTGTATTCAATTTGTTTTAATCTTAATATGTAAATAAATAGCACATACATTTTTAGAATGAATATTTCTAACTCCCAAGATGATTCCTTCAATTTCTGAATTCGCACGACTTCTCGAACAAACCTTCTTCCCAAGTCAAGGCTTTCTGATCCACTCAGGTCCACATAAACCCTTACCGAATAGACTGAGTTTGACGGGATGTACTATCGCGCCGTCTAGTGAAATCACACATTTTGAACATTATTGTCTGCTGCTATTGACCAATCAAAGTAAACGATTTAAGTAGAGAATGCGAAACAATATTGAAAGTCGGTTATAAATTCAGCAAAACCTTAACTCCACGGTGTTTCTTGTGATTGTCATCTCTCGAGAGAGAGATGACACATTAAGTTTGTAACCCCGGATATGAAGCCCCAGTGTAAGCTGCCATTGATAAACTGGTGGTCTGGCAAATGACACGATTTCTAAATATAGAATGTAAAGAAAACTGCTCAATGACAAAGAATGGGCGATCTGTCAAACAGGCCATCTTAAAAAAGAAAAACTACACACAAGTCATATAGAGTTACAGAGACAATATCGCTTGGGTAGTGGTGGGTCTTCAAAATACATGCAGTTTTCTAATCATGGTCAGCGCGTGTGTATCAGAATGCACAAAACATGACATCGATTAGAACGGCCAAGGCGTGGATCAAAGTATTTACAGAAAAACAAAGTGGAGGGTCTTCAAATAACATGCAATTATCTAGGCTGTTACGTAAATGATGGCCAGCGTGTGTGTATCTAAGTACACTTTACATTTATTTGCAATTATTAGATCAGCCAAGGCATGGATCCAAGAATTTACAGAAAAACAAAATCAAAGTAAATACTTGCATTAAAAGTTTAAATACGACTGAGGTGAAGTGATGTCGAAAATTTTACCTTTATGTGTATCTTAGTCATTCAATAACCTGATGCCATTTTTTAAAATATTTTTTTAAAAACAATTAGTTAATGTTAAAGAGGCTGGGGGGTTGTGGCCATTTTTAGACTATATTGATCTCCTTTAGAAGAAGAGCTCCATATGAAGATGTAGAAAATGATCACTAAAATTTTTTGAAATTTTTCTTTGCCAAATGATAGTTTACAGCTTAAGATATCATATCTAAAAAAATTAAGTTAAATCTGGTGGTTAATTTGTGGTTAATTTGTTGACCCCCAGCCTCCTTTAAACTACAGGCATTGGAAGAAAGATTATATAATCATTGTGAGTTGTTACGCATGTCTGCACTATCTTCTTTGTTTTTTGTTCTATAAAAAATAAATGTCAGAAATACAATATTGTTATCTTTGTATAAAAGACGCAATTTCTTTACCCTACTCGTATTTTGAGAATTTATAATTAAAACACCTGCAGACATTTTCTTTGTGTAATTTTAAATTGCATCATTGGTTAGTAGCAAAAAAGCTATCAAATCACTTCTCTTATTCTTGAAATATTATTATATAAAATGATTGTTTCTTTGAACAGCCTAAATATCAGGGTTGGTAAATTGGTACTCTTTCAGTTAATTTGTAAATGCCTAATTTTAGCTTATAACGTGTAAGTTTTATTACTGACCTATATTTAAATGCATGCGAGAGTTATTTCTTTGGATAAACCACATATTTAAAAGTGGAAAATCTTTCGAAATCAATTGAGGGTCAGTGTCGTATAGTGAGACTTCCCCATAGTGAGATTCCCCCGGAAGGCTGGCTATATAGTGAGATATCCTCAGGAAATTATTTAGAGTAAGATATCAAAATTTTACTTTAACTCATAGACAATAAGTACAACTTTTTTTAGCGCTACATGTGTAGCACTAATTCATGACTACACCAACCACTCCATACCCGATGATTGCGCTAAATTTTGAATACGTTAATTTATGTACACATACAGTATTTAATATCATGGGAAGTATTATATGTACATTAAAACAGGATAGGACCTCCTCTCTGTACTTTCTTCATGAATAAGAAGCCATTTATATACATTTCAACATTACTTGCTGGATGCTGTGCAAAATATGTATGTATTCAACAGTTAAAGCTGATTCACAATTATAATAATATTATACTATAAGTAATAATTTTTTTACTTCTAAAAACATATACCCGATGGTGATATATTTATTTATTTATAAAAATTCTAATCTTTATGATAAATATTCACAAATAATTTAGTTTGAATATTTAAACAAAATATTTTATGTCTTTGTCACTTATAAAGAATACACAATCTCACTTGATGTTTTAAGTTTTACTAACCAAGTCTCAAGATTCATGGAGCAAATGGCTCAGTGATCATAAGTGTTTGGCCAGTAACCCAAAGGTTGCTGGTTCAAGCCCTGCTTTGGACACTTCATATTGTGTGTTGTGTCCTTAGACGAAGAACTTGATCTGCATTAATTTTCTCAGTCCACCTCTACCCTACTGTAACAGCTTATGCTGGGGATTAACCTAACTCTCATCTGCTTAGCACCAAAGAAATTGGGTATAACCTGGCTTTATGAGCTTCTGGCTCATCAAAGGCTTAAAATTCAATAGTGTTCTGGCAAACAAGTTTTCGTGAAGACTGGATATCATATTAACAGAATGCATTGCATTTTATACTTTATAATTACCGTGGCAATATGACATAGCATCAATGTCAATATTATCCTACAAATCAAAACACAAAGCTGTTTCAGCAGCTCCAGGAAAAAAAATGAAAATCTTTAAATATTCATGACAGACACTCAACAAACTCAGGTGACAGTGAAATCAATAACAAAACAGGTGAATATTTTTACATACTTGTCTCCAAGGCAGATCTTCTTCGCCATAATCATAGCGCACTTCCTCATTTATTTGTATGTCTCGAGAAGCATACAGACACAATTTTGGTTCATTCTTGAACACTTCTAACTTCATGATTGCATTATTATTTGCTGCACCCTTCTCTGCATCGTTGACAAACTTGCAAAGTCTGTCAGACTTCGTTGCGTCAATGCTGGTGAATATAATAGCAAGAGGCCCATGAGCCACAACGCTCACCTTTACACAACTTTTTTTAAAAAAGATTTTTAATTAACCTTTTCCTCTCTTTTTTCCCAAAGAAAATTTTTAACACATATGGTGGCTCAACCCTAGCCGTAAGGGTTATGAATTAAAAAGGAGAAAACTTTTTCAAAGGATTTTTTTGTATATATACCTAGGTAAAACTTTAAACCCTCATTATGACATCCTAACTCTGAAGACCACAACCTTAAATATGAACCTACAATATGACGAGAAGTCTTCATTTCACTGTCAGCTTTTCTGGTCAAGTGATTCTAAGAGATGTCAACAATTTTTTTAACTTTCTTAATTATTTCCCCTTGAAAAAAGGACATGGCCCTTAATTTGAAATATATGAATCTCCTTCACCCAGTTATGATTTGAATTAAGCTCAATGGTTCTGGATAGAAAGTTGAAAACTTTACTGATGACGAAAGACACAACAAAAAGATGCTGGACACACTTTGATCACAAAAACTCACTTGATCGTTTGGCTCAGGTAAGCTAACTAAATGAAAACTACATATCAAAGTTTCGTTACAAAAGTATTCATATGAACCCTAATAACAATATATTCTTGATATAAAGAATCAAAAGAGGATATCGTCAAAACTTAACTGATGTAAAACAAAGTACCATTGTTTAAAGGATATATATACTTCCTCTGAATATTATCTGCTTTATTTCTTAAGAAAACTACGGTTGTTTATCAACCACTAAGCAATGAATCATACAATGACATACATATTAATTGGGGATGCGCCACTTATTGATATATCAATATATCATGATTTCTTACTTCATGATACATATCAAGATACGGAGACTTAAATACTAGTATTTAGTATATAATTATAAATTCTGAATATTATTCATTTATTTGATCAAAGTATTAAACAGCAATTATAGGAAATGTAAAAAATGTTGAAAACAGTTAAACAATGGAATTAAAACATGCTTTATATTTTATTGATAAAAATTTAAAAAGTGAAGTTATGTTTTTAAAGCACATTTTAACAAATATTAAGGAAATTCATTTGAAATTGTAGCAAATTTGCGTGTAAAAATATCACGAAAAATAGTGATGTATCACAATACCAAATTTTTGGCAATACCAATTCCTAATATAAATAATACAATATTTAAAACGTTATTAAACCTACTTTATACGATTATTTATACATTACATAATTATAATACAATATTTGACATATTTAAACCTGCACTTGAAATGTCTTAAGCATGTTACACCTTGTGTATTTTTTTCTGCAACAGCTGCAACATTAATTTCCCTACTAACAACCAAATAAAGCATTTATTATATGTTTAAATAAAAATGTGTTTGAAGAAAATGGTAACATTTTTACCAGTGATGCCCATTCCATTGGTAAAAATACTGATATGAATGACGTTGTCTTCTCCTCTTTTTCTCCCTTTCTTCAGCTTCTAACACCGAATTTTTTTCTCCAACATATTCTAATAAAAAACTGCCCTTGCTGAAGCATTTCGTGGTGAACACACCAGATCCTGTTAAAATTCAGATCAGAGATTTGTTATCTTTATTACCATGGTATTCATTTTTTAAAATAAAAAATAATAAGTGAACTACACAGCGTATGATACGCCTGTCAAATATGTACTGTTCAATTATCATACATAGTGTAGAGTGCAAGGAAGAAAATCATGTGAACTTGATACAGTTTTCCATATTTTTTCCATTCCTAATGATTGATGCACCTCCTGTGGTGTAGGTATTAATAAGAACAAACGAAGTCTGTGAGCCAATGCTCAGTAGTACTACACCCGCTCTGATGTGAATATACACTATCATGTGAATAAAAAAACAAAACAAAAAACAAAAACAAAAACAACATCTGTAATAGATTGCTGTGCAGTATATCATGAAAAAAACGTGTATTTTCTTGATTTACCATTGTTTTAATAATGTTATTGCAATACTCTTACATATTATGTTGGGACTGGGTAATTTAAAAGTTAAAAAGCATAGTGTTTTTTCTAAATTGAATTTCACCTTAATTAATTGTCACAGTGACCTTTAAGTAGGGTGCAACACACCCTCTACTTAAGATGCATTAATTGACCAAGTTTGATGAGTCTAGGTCTAATAGTTTTTCTAATTATGAGCTGGACAAGATTTTTACATATTTAGCCAAAGCATCTTAATTAAAGATCACAGTGAACTACTTTTATGCAACAAACCTTCTACCCAAGATGTATCAAATGACAAAGTTTGATAATTCTAGGCCTAATAGTAAGTTATGAGCCGGACATGAAAAAGCTAACAGACGGACAGACATGAACACCATAATATAGTATGTCCCATCTTAAGATGGGCATATAAAAATCACATGTACATATCCCCCCCCCCCTAAAAAAAAAAAAAAAAATGAATGATTTTTTCCCTTATTCCCTGTGTATTGTGTCTACAGGACCGTGTGACAGAACAGCAGCACATGCAAAATTTGTAATCAAGAAGTATGTCAATGAAGGAAGGGATGTGACAACAGCAGTAGATATGAAAAAGTAAGTGATGCTATAAAATCACAACATCAGTCAAACAATGAAATTGACACAGCATGTATCAGTAATAATTTGAATTTCAAGAGATCAGAGTGAAGAAACTTAAGAATGACATCCTTGCCAGGATGATAACTTGATCCCATTCAAATTAGGTTTCATACGCCTGTCCTTAGATGGGACATATTATGGTATGATGAAGTCCGTTCCTCTGTCCATCCATCCGCTTTGTCTGGGCTATATTTCCTTCATGACTTAAGCTTACAACATCAAACTTGGCACAGATGTTCTTCTTGATTAGATGGTTTGTCCTGACCTTGACCCAAGTCAATACCTCCAAGGTCTAGGTCACTGTAGCCTTTGATGAATCACTGTAGACTTTGATGAAATTTCTTTGTATGGGCCGTTTTTCTTATGCTTTTGTTCTGCAACTTCATACTTAACACGATTGTTTGTTATTAAAGGGTTGTGTGTCATGACCTTGACCCACACGTGTGTGGGAAAAGAGCAAAGAAAAGAAAAGAATGGCAAAGAAAACTCCTTTGTCATTAAGAAACACACGGATAATGAAAATGACAAAAATAGACATGACCTCGATTTTCTTTAGAAAGATTACAATAGGAGAGAAACAATAAAGAAACGCACGAATAAGTTGTAGACGTATAAATAGAGAAGTTCTTTTTTCGAATCGTCATTTCACGTCTGCTACTCGACTGATCAAAATGAGTTCCACGTTAGATGGAATTCCCAACCTGATAGAAACGGACTCTGCTACCAATTTTGCTTGGGGCAACACGTCCTCTTTAGAATGTGAACCCTCTGACTCTTGGGAGGCAGATAGCAATGCTAATTTTGCCTGGGGTTATCCAGATTCCTCCTCATCCAAGAAGAAATCAGAAGAGTACGTCACGGTACAAATGCCAGTGAAAGACATCCCTCCACCACCTCTACCTAAAAAGGAGGTTTCTGTCTGGAAGTACCCAGAATACGTCAACTTTTCCGAGCGTTATGCCAGTTTTTGGGATTGGCCAAAATATCTGAAGGGATCCAACAAAAAAGACCTTGCACGTTCTGGATTCATCTACACCAAGATCGGAGACAGAGTCACTTGTTTCTCCTGTGACATGACCCTGAAAAACTGGGAACCTCTGGACGATGCTAACAAAGAACACCTTCGCTGGTCCAAGAACTGTACCTATGCCCGGATGGTAACAGATGGAAAATACGATGACTGGAGAAAGAGAACTTACAATGTTCGTCAGTAAATAAAATGTGAAGGACTCTTGTTGTTAAAATGTGCTCCTTTGAAAGCTTACACTGAACATTTATTATCATGGACTTTTGCCTGCCGAGAATCCGAAACAACAGATCTAGGACACGTATAGCACGTTCTCCGAGTCGTATTGACATAGATTGAACGTAGTAGTGAGGCAAGCATATGTACATGTATAGAAGTGTGTGACATTCATGTTTTTTGTCCTATTCGAAATCACGTGCTTTATGACGTTCAAATAAAAATAAAGAACTTTGTTTTTGTTTCTTTATCTCTGAGAGAAGGTATAAAAAGGTCTGTTATAAGGGAAGTCATGTCATTCATACGTCAGTCGTCAAAAAGAAGTGACTCATGCAAGAGTACTTAAAAAAAATCTGGTACGATCCTCGTCATGCCGGGTCCTTTCTGTGTGAAGTGTACATTCGAGGATGTTTCCAAAGTCATCATCAGGTGGGTTGAGTAGTTGATCGATATCCATTTTTTCGTCAGAGGAGGATTGTTGGACGCTGGACCAATCCATGTCCTGGATATCTCGAAACAACTCATATTCCCGAACCACTGGACTACAACATATTTTATTTGATATCAAAAAGTCGTCAATCAAGTTGACTTTTTTTATTGAAATAAACTAAAACTCTATTTATCGACATCTGTTTTACAACTAAGACATTATGGATAACGTCGTGCACTTTACTACAAATGTTTTTTTTTTAAATAAATGTAAGAACTAACACAACACCATACTATCGAATTTGAATTAAATTACTGGATTTTTGTCATACTTTTTACACACCAAATCATTTCTTTAACGTTAATTTTTTTTTCAAAATTATAAATAAAAATCCATTTGTAAGAACTATTGCATTGTGGATAAAGTAATACACTATATACTACAAATGTTAGTTTAAAAATGAATTTAAGAACTAATACCACACCATACTATCGATTTTGAATTAAATTACTGAATTTTCACCATACTTTACATAGGAAAACACGTACTTGGAATGATTTTTGAAAATTACAATTCAAAATGTATTTAAATCAAGAACGACACGTCATACCATGTAACTTTTAACATTTTAACCAAAACGGCCCACCATAGTGTCAACTTTTGTGTTATTAAATTTTCTTTGAAACGACACACCATATTATCGACGTTGTATACACTATTTGTTTTTTTTTTTTTTACACAAAAGCGATGTACTGTGCTATCGACTTTTATAAACAAACGAATTTTAAAACGAAATGACACACCATACTACTGTCATTGTATAATAGTAATGAATTTTACACCAAACTGGGAACCGTACTTCGTGCGTTTGTCAAAACGGAAGATAAACACCGTTTTGTTTTTTTTAAATTACAAATCAAATTGTATTCAAATCAAGAACGACACGTCATACCATGTAACATTTTACAATTTAACCAAAACGGCCCACCATAGTGTCAACTTTTGTCTTATTAAATTTTACTTGAAAGGACACACCATATTATCGACGTTGTATACACTATTTGCTTTTTACACAAAAGCGATGTACTGTGCTATCGACTTTTATAAACAAACGAATTTTAAAACGAAATGGCACACCATACTACTATCATTGTATAATAGTAATGAATTTTACACCAAACTTGGAACCGTACTTCGTACGTTTATCAACACAGAAGATAAAAATACCGTTGTTTTTTTTAACTAAACATTTACTCCTTCGATCTCTGATGAAGACGAAATTAATTAAGAAATTTGGTAATGATGATGTTAAGTGACTCTAGTAAGGTTGTCCCCGTTCCACTGTAAGCGTAATATACTGAAACGCAACAAGCGGTAATCTACAAATATTTGAATTTTTTATCTAATGATTTTCAAAAATAAATACAGTAAGGTAAAACTTGATTTATAAACATCAGAGATTTGATAAAAATGTTAAATTATAATCTTTTAACTTTAGAATGTAACACATGAATGTTAAAACACCCACCACCCCGGCCATTCAATTACAGCGTGCAAGACTGCCGTGTACAACAGTTGCAGCTTGATTTTTTATGATGCAGTAGGTTTATCAATCTCGAGATCTGAGCGAAAGAAATATTCCTTGCCATTTTTAAATTCCTGTTTTTCAGATGATGAGGTCGAATTTTCTCTAGCCAAGCGCAGTGTAGTAACCCTTGGACTTCCGGTCCAAGGACCGTCATTCATGCTAATGATACGTAATAGCCTGTTGAGGCGTGATGTGTTTCATATTTGCATCTGCAACTCTCCATCGCCTTTATTTTGAGATTTTCCAGCTAGAGCAATGGAAACTTCCGGTTATGGTATGAAAATCATTCAACCGTTAAATTACCGGTATTATGTCCTTACTTTTTAGATACAAAATTATATCCTATATATAATATTTCCCCCTAAAATAGGATGTTGCGTTTCTTTTGCGTTTCAGTATATATATGCGATTCACCCTGTGCCAAATTTTTACACAGGACGGATCCAAAATTTATTCACAAAAAAAAAAATACATCACATCAAATTATAAGACTTATGTTTGTGAAATCCGTTTTATATGACAAAAACACGTATTTGTTACTTTTAACAATATTCAGTATTTGTTATCGATAACATTGATCTAGGCTAAACATCATCATTCTGGTCTTATTAACTATAACTGTTGAACGTTAAAAGTAACACTGTGACTTCGTTTAAGTTACCGCCCTTACCCTTATACGCATTCATATATTTCTATATTCAAGTCTTCAAAGCTTTCTGTTTTCTTTTTGTTATGTTTTGTTTGTTCATTCTGGGCTTATTAACTACAACTCGTGAACGTTAAAAGTAACACTGTGACTTCGTTTAAGTTACCTCCCTTACCCTTATACACATTCATATATTTCTATATTCAGGTCTTCAAAGCTTTCTGTTTTCTTTTTGTTATGTTTTGTTTGTTTTTTTCTGTTCTTTTTTTTTTACCATACGAGACGCACAAATTACCAGTACATAATAGCTTATTCAGATTCGGATTTTATTTATATTGTCGAGTTCAGAAAAAAAAATAATCTTACTATTCAGTGTAAATCGATTTAACCCCCCCCCCCCCAAATAAAAATATCATTACCTTATCGAGTGTGCATTTCCACTGCTTGATTTATGTTCGTGTTTTTTTTTTCATTTTTCATGTTCTGACATGCTGACATAGTCGTTAAACATTAAATGACAAAATCCACACTGAAACATTTCGCAGCTCTGTTAAGGCTGCATAAAGGGGGCGGGGCCTAATTTATACGGGAAAAGTTTACTGTGACATCACTCAAATATAACAATTCCTCACAATAACAGAAAATGAAATAATTTGGGAATCTAAACTGCATAAGAGTAATGAACTACTTCAAAACTTACCACTGCAATCATTTTTGTCGCTAGTTAAATCCCACACAGCGAGATATAAACAAGTCACTGATCGCAATGCACTTGTCGACATGACGTCATCATGTAAAGTTTGACGCATTTTATGTGCAGTGAGAGGCGGATCAAGTAATTTTTTCACAGTGAAAAATTCATTTAATATTAAACAGAATATTACTTGCAAATCTTAGGTGGACCATTAATACAAATCTGAAACGTTTGTTTAGTGCCATTATTTAAAAAATATCGAGAGAATGTATTGAATTAATTCTACCGTGTTTTTGTCTACAGGGTGTGCATGTTTCACGCCGAGGTGCCTCATTAAATCACCTTTTCGCAAGGGCATACACTTAATAGATCGGGACCAATTTTTGAATACACATAACGGACATATTCCTCAGCTTGAAAAGTGCTGCTGCTTTCCTGAAATCGATAGCATAACTTAATAAATACATAAAATACTTGGTAAAGGTCACACATATTTCGACATTAGCCAGATAACTTGAAATTTAAACTAATAAAATGTGAATTCTATTCAAAGCAGCAGCACTTTCCCTTAACTACAAGTTATGTAGAAATAATCTATTACTTTAATTTTTAATTTTAACTAGGGTATGCCCTTGCGATATTGAAATTTGTTTGTGACCTAAATACAGTACACATTACATGCATTTATCACGTGACTGTCAAATAACGTGACCAAAACAAATTCAGTACAGAGCGGGGTATACAATGTTATTTCAAAGAATGTTAAAGTCATAAGATAATGTAGTACCTTTACAAAAATAAATTCAGTTTAAAAAGGTATGTATTTATGCACGTTTATATTTTGTTGATTTCTTCGAAGTACGCCTTAACAGTGCTGCGTTTGATTTTCGTGGAATCGACTCCAATAAATGACGTCCGTATCCTTTGGAAGATTCGCTATATACTATATATTAGATACGTGTGCTTGTCCTTTTTCAACATTCTGGTACACCATCATTGGCTGCTTCCATGCCAACGTGAAAAAAAAAAACATTCTTTAAGTATACAATAC